>NC_065511.1:3435884-3498307 GCF_006386435.1 Epinephelus moara
TCCTTTGAGTTTCTTCTCAATTTTGTCAATCTCCTCTCTCTCTGTATGATTGATTGACTGGCAGCCGAGGCCCAAGTGGGAGGGAGCATCGGCCCTCGGCTGTAATTGGTCCAGCCCAGAATCAATCATGACTAATGGGCCGATCTACCAGTTTTGTGTACCAATAGGTATCATGACATGACTATGAAAAAAAACAAAACAAAACAAAAAAAAGGCCCGGCCCAAAATTACCATCGGCCCACCGGGCAAATGCCCGGTATGCCAGATGGCCAGTCCAGCACTGTCTACGTATAGAAATGCCTGCCCTGAACAGAAGGAGATATATGTGGATAGGGACATCCCTCAATGGCTTTAGGCCTGTGGCACTTACCTCTTTCATCATGAAGACTTTTGAGAAAATTATGAGATCTTGGGTACAATGCAGGTGAAAACTGACCCACTCCAATTTGCTTATAGGGCAGGTAGGGGTGTTAAGGATGCCACATGCACCCTACTAAACATGATCCTGGGTCATCTGGATGGTGCAAAGAATATTGTACGGCTCCTTTTTATTGATTTCTCCTCAGCTTTTAATTGTATCCAGCCCCACATTTTAGCAGATCGACTTACCAGCACCCACAATATTGACCCTGGCTTAACCCTTTGGACCCTAGGCATTTTTGGGGTATTTTTACTGCCTTTACTTTTAAGCTCACAGTCATTATAAAGGCTACATACACATGCTATACCTTGTTTTTTCAGGACAATCTGGGCTAACCAGATTTGCCATCATGTGCCTGTATTTTATATTAATTTTTATATCAATGAAAAAAACAAATGCATGTTACTAAATTCTTAGATTCTTACATGTATCTCAGCATAGCAAGTTGGAAAATTATATATTCTGCCATATCTGAAGAGGGGAGACTCTCTGGAATCTGGGAATATAAGAACCATGATGCTGGGACATTCTGTCATTTCACAGCTGTCCAAAACATGTGGTTTGTGCCAGGCGGACATGATTGCCAGTATTTTTTCATTATTGCAAGAAATTCCATTGACTCATTCACAAGTCAAAAATGTGTTTTATCTGCACGCAACATACAATATTTACATCTAAGATCATAGAAAAATAGTCAACCAAGTGCAATAATGTCCTCAAAGATAATATTTGCCACTTTGTTTGCAGTAAACAAAGTTTGTTGTTGTTTCTCAGTTTCAGTTATATATTGGGGGGGACACATATCCCCCTCAGTGTATATGGTGACTACGGCCCTGTCATGCATGCTTAATTAGGCTACAGTTGTCTGGGTGCGCAAAGGTGAAGTGGCTGGTCTTGTCATACAAAGTTTGATGGAGTGTCAACTGGACAATATGGAGATATTTGCATCTTGAAAGCTGGACTACAAATGTGGATAGACAGGGAGAAACACACGCAAGCCTAAGTCACTTCATATAGTGAGGAATATCGTATCTTACCACATCTGATAACAAGATCTGTATAATGGACTGTAAAGAAATTCGTCAGGTTTTTATTTTGTAGACAATTGATCTGTATTTACAGCACGATGGGTTGACAGCACAATGATGTGTGTGGTATCATTGGAAAGCTCTAGTCCTGCGCTTTCATGTGATATGTGTGGCATTTCTGTGCGAGCCTGCATCCGCGAGTAATCCATCCAAGAGTAATGTGTGTGCAAAGCTGTATGAAAGCTCTGTTATACATCATTTTAGTGTAACTTTATCATTTTTTTTCGCTGTGAAAACATTGGACTACCGACAAGTTGGTCTTGTCGGAAAGCTATGATTCCGCTGTTTCATGTGATACGCGTGGCTTCTCGCTTTGACGCACGGTCACGGAGAAAATCAATATAGAAGAACAGGTGTGAATCTGGACACACTATGCGTCGTTCGGGCCCATAGGGTTAATATGTTGGCTGGTTGACTTTTTACCTGACAGATCTCAGAAAGTGAGAGTAAATGGCGTTTTATCAGATGTCCTTTTATCTTCCACCGGCTCCCCCCAGGGGTGTTTCCTCTCACCACTTGTATTTGTTTTATATACTAATGAGTGTCAGAGTCAGTATGAGAGCAGATACATCATTAAGTTTGCGGACGACTCTGTCACAGTGTCCCTGCTCAGTGACACTGACACAGACCATGGCCCAGTGGTTGATGATTTTAGCGATTGGTGTAAGCACTCCTTCTTCGACATTACTACATCCAAAAACAATATGATACGAGATGATAATAGACTTCAGGAAGAAGCTTCCACCCATTCCTCCTGTTTTTATCCATGGCCAGGCTGTTGAAGTTGTCCAACACTACAAGTATATGGGGACTGTAATGGACAACAAGTTACCCTTTGACTCCAACACTGATGCTGTCTGTGGAAAGAAGAAGACGTTTTAATGTTGAAAAGTCTTTTATGAGAATCTTTTATTCTTGTTTTATCAAGTCTTTTTTAACATTTTCTTTTATCTGCTGGTTTGGGTCACTCACACTTAAAAATCGGAAGAGGCTGACAACCATTGTAAAAATTGGCAGTAAAATTGCTGGCACCAACCTTGAAGAACTCTCCCAGCTCTACAGAGTCAGAGCCACAAAGAAGGCCCAGTCAGTCCTGGCTGACTGCAGTCACCCCCTGTTCAGCGAGTACAAGCTGATTCCATCTGGTTGCAGATTTGTCCTGCCCAGATGCAGGACCAATACACTAAAAAACAAATTTGTCCCTGTTACCACTGGCTTCCTTAACAGTATCATGTAAGTCCCTGTGTCTCTTGTGATACTGTTTGTGTGTATGTGGTGTTGTTGTTGTTTGTTATTTTTTATTTTATTATGTACTTACTGCTGGCTGTGCACCAAATTGCCCCCTTGGGGATAATAAAGTTTACCTTGACCTTGACCTTAATTAAGGGCAGGCCACTTTGAGTAACAGGCAAGTAGACAAACCCTTTCTACCATTAAGTAAGACACCTCACGTGTTGCTCTTCAGTGCCATACCACAGCAATAGGTAATGACGGACTCCAATTCCCCAGTAGTCCTGAAAAGTGACATCCCTAGAGCACCAGCATGTTTCAGGTAGTTTTCAGGTAGCTGTGAGGTAATGCCCCATGTACACAGTTAACTTCATAAAGAAATGGTATTCCCTCTTTGATGTGGAAGAAGTTAACCGGCCTGTACAGAGCCCTGACACTAACCCCATTTAACACCTTTGGGATGAACTTGAAGGCCTACTGAGAGCCAGACTTGATCACTGAACATCAGTGCTGGAACTTTTTTCAGCACTCCAATGACACAGTGAAGCATCAGCCAATTATATGTTTGTGTTTCTAGCTGGAGTACTACAAGTTAACTGACACTATGCTAGCTTTCTGTGCATTGCGCTAGCAGCAAGAAGACAAAGCCTGCCAGCTGAAATTAAAGGCAAAAAGGAGCAACTCAGCGGAATTAGCACAGAGCTGCTAACTCTCCAAGGATGACAACAGAGTTATCATACATGTCAAAGAGAGGGCAAAAGGGATACTGATATATATATATGTACATATATATATATGTATATAACATAATCACAAGTATTTATGTATATCTATATATATATATATATATATATATATATCTGTATAGATATACATATATAATTGTGATTATGTTATTATATATTATTGTCACTGAACACAGTTAAAGTACTTAAACAACATAATGCAGTTTAGCATTTAACCAGTATAACCAGCAGTGCAAAAGAAGAAGTAATAAACCTTACAATTGCCTCCAAAACCTTGCCTCATCTCATAGCCTATCCGTAGCCTAACATTTTGGTCGCTTTATTACTGGGTCCACACAATCTAAATTTCACAGTCATCTGTTATTAAAAAAGCCAACTACCAGCCTAACTAACATCAAGGCAATAATACACAAAACTTGACCAAACTGTTGATCAAAATATCCTTGCTGTCTTATAATCTTCGCATGTGCGGTTGGATTATTGCCTTGTTTACATTATAGTTTGCTTAGCTCAGTTTTAGCAAGACCGCAGGAGCAAGAAAAAAGCCACATCAAAACCCTATGAATCTATGCCATTTGCAATTATTTTCAGTACAGTTTGTGTTGTCATTAGTTACACTAAAGAAACATTTCACTAAATAGTCAACGTTTGATGTTACTTACAAGTCTAAAAGAAACTTTGCAAGCTTGCATCAAACTTCATCTCTTAACAGGAGCTTCAGCAGTGAAAAGCCAAGCCAATAACAACTTGTTTTGCTGTCTGTCTTTGCTGCTGAATGTGGTTTCCTACTTGCAGTGCAAATGCTATCTTATCTGGCTTTTTTCTGCCATTGTTGCTCCTGAAGTCATCATGTTGGCTGCAGCGGTCTGTGTTAGGCAAGAGGGGTCTGTGAGTGTGACTCGCCAACTGGCTAGCTAGCTACCCCTGCCAGCGCATGTGGAGCTTTCACCTCTGTTGAAGCACATTTTCAATTGGCCATCAGTTTTCATAAAATTGCAAATATTATAACATCAAGAAAAAGATGTAGTGGACGGGCACCAGCCAAACTAGCATCCTGCTAGCCATTGTACAGGCGTTGGATGATAAACCAGGCGACTTCTGTGCCACATCAGCTTCCAACGGGATATCAAGAGCTAGCAGAGGACTCTGGCAAAAGAAGGGGAGGAGGCGTGTGCTTTATGGTGAACATGGTTTCCATCCATGGTTTTGAGCTGGGAGATGAAAAGGGACATTTGGGCGTTGACACATGGTTATGATACAAAGCTGGTTGAAAGTCAGAAAATTATCCATACAAGATCAGATTAGTTTGGAGGAAGTGCTAGCTTATTGCTAAAAGTGACATTTTTCTAGCCATCCTGCTAGTAGATGACTCATACCTTGCCTTTAAATGTGAAAATTTACCCATGACTTTTGAAACATGTTTGTGTACCGTCATTCATTTAGGCTACTTCCAGTCTTTGTGCAGTGCTGGGTTAATAGTACCTTGACTTATCTTTGTATTGGATGCACAGAGATGAAAGTAAATCCTCACATTTGATTCTGGGAAGCGCTCACATGTGTACAACACCATAGCAAAGGCAAGGGAAAACATTAACATCCTTCTCTTCTTTACAGTGGTGCTGCCTCCCACCAACAGGGAGGTGAAAATGGAAAACTCCAAGTACAGAGACAAGCCCATGATCGACAGCTGAGTCATTCAGGTAATTATAGTACCCACACCTACTCCTTTAAAAGAGGTTTGTTTGTTTATATGTTTTCACCTCAGGACACGTGAAAGAGAAATTTGCAATTGAAGGGTGGGATCCAAATACTGCTCATGTCAACACACGCCATGTGTAAATTCACAAGCACTAATTTCAAGTTTTGCTCACTAGACAATGGAGAACACATTGTCTGGCATGAAAACAGACTTTCTCTGTGACATTCTGAAGTTAAATGGTTGAAGAACATTCACTATGATTGGCACTTCTACTGTAAGTCTTGCATCATGCTGATTCCATTCAAGCTGTGCGGGATTTGCCCTGTGAGAAAACAAAACAAAACAAAAGATGCATAGTCATCCTCCATAATCATAACATGTGACTTCATTCAGGTCTTCACAAAACAATTTGCATATTATGTTCCACCTACCACTAACCAACTATAGTAGTGCGTAATATCCATTATGATAACCTGTTTGCCATTTGAAAGACACACGTAGGGTACATAGTTGTACACAGTAGAGGTTACGTAGATGTGTTGAGCACGGTGGATGTTACAGACTATGTGAACACAAGGATGTGTTTTATTGCTTATGAATTTAGCTCTATTTTTAAGAGGGAGAATGTGTTTTTCTTCTTTCAAAAGGGAAATAGACTGTCTTTATTTACATTTCTTAGATTTGATGGTCACTATAGTGAGGTATTGGTTTTATTTATGTAATGTCTACCTTCCCAGGTGTCTATTGTTTTCTTGTATTTCCAGATTTCTTTCAACAGATGTGATTGGTTGTCACAGACACACCTCTCTGTGAGCCTGCAAGGTGTGGACATGCAGTGGAAATGAGATGAACTGCTAACTGTGAAAGTGTTGTCATTGTTAGTGGGATCACTCTGCTGATGGAAGGTTTAGACAGGCCCAAATCGTCAGTGGTGCATTTCTCCAGTTTTCCAAATATCTGAGTGTTGTGATCATTTTATTTCTGGCGTTATAGCGTTATTGCACTGGGTGGGAAAGGTGTGTGTATCTCTAATGATATCAACCACACATATTATCCTGCATGATCTCATCTGTAGCATTTTATTTACTTATGGTCATCCAGCGTTTGGAGAATGTTTCTCCAACCTCTTTGTGTTTCCACCACTTTCTCCTCTGGTTAAGAAATTCTTAAGCCCCTTAAAAGTCCTCCTCCATGCACCTAACAGTTTTCACCTCAGGAGCTCTTCCAAGGTCTAAGATGCTCTGTGAATAACTTTCATCTTGTCAAGGGCCTAGTCTTAACCATCCATCCATTTTCATGCGCTTTTCTGGGGCCGGGTCGCGGGAGCAGCAGACCAAGCAAAGCACCCCAGATGTCCCTCTCCCCAGCAACGCTCTCCAGCTCCTCCTGGGGGACCCCAAGGCATTCCCTGACCAGATGAGATATGTAATCCCTCCAGTGTGTCCTAGGTCTACCTCAAGGCCTCCTGCCAGTGGGATGTGCCCGAACCACCTCAACTGACCGCTCTCAATGCGAAGAAGCAGTGGCTCTACTCCAAGCTCCCTCCGGATGTCAGAGCTCCTTACCCTATCTTTAAGGCTGAGCCCAGCAACCCCACAAGGAAACTCATTGCGGCTGCTTGTATCCGCGATCTCATTCTTTCGGTCACCACCCAGAGCTTATGACCATAGGTGAGGGTTGGGACACAGATGGACTAGTAAATCAAAAGCTTCACCTTCCAGCTCAGCTCCCTCTTCATCCTGATACTCTGCCGCAGTGTCCGCATCACTGCAGACACGGCACCAAACCGCCGATCCATCTAACGCTTCATTCTACCCTCACTCGTGAACAAGACACAGAGACACTTAAACTTTCTTGCTTGAGGCAGTAACTCTCTCCCAACCCAGAGGGGGCAATCCACTGGTTTCCGGCAGAGAACCATGGCCTCTGATTTGGAGATGCTGACTCTCATCCTGACCACTTCACACTCGGCTGCAAGCTGCCCCAGTGCATGCTGGAGGTCACGGTGTAATAAAGCCAACAGAACCGGACCCCTTCCTCCCCCTGGCTGCGCCTCGAGATCCTGTCCATGAATATCACAAACAGGATTGGTGATAAGGGACAACCCACAGAGAACATGTTTGACTTGACGCTGAATATGCGGACACAGCTCTCACTTCGGTCATACAGGGATCAGATAGCTCATAGCAGCGACCCTGGCAACCCGTAATCCCGCAATACCCCTCACAAGACTCCCCGAGGGACACGGTCATAAGCCTTCTCGAAGTCCACAAAACACATGTAGACTGGATGGCAAATTCCCACAACCCCTCCAGCAGGCTCGCAAGGGTAAAGAACTTGTCCACTGTTCCATGGCCAGGATGGATTCTGCATTGCTCCTCCTGAATCTGAAGTTCAAGCAATCTGTCGGAGCCTCCTTTCCAGCACCCTGGAGTAAAATTTTCCAGGAAGGCTGAGTAGTGTGATACCCTGATAGTTAGAGCACACCATCTGGTCCTTTTTATTGAAAATGGGGACTACCACCCTGGTCTCCCACTCCGCAGTCTCTGTTACCGACCTCAACTCGACACTGAAAAGGTGTGTCAGCCAAGACAGCCCAACAATGTCCAGAGCCTTCAGCATCTCAGGGCGGACCTCATCCACACCTGGCACATTGCTATGGGGAAGCTGTTTGAGCACCTCAGCAACCTCTGCCAGGGATATGGGCGAGAGTTCCCCTCAAGTCTTTCAGGCTCTGCCTCCTTCACAGAGGAGGTGACAGCCAGGTTAAAAAGCCCTAGTCTCAACTCTAAGGGGAAATTCTAAGAAAATGTCACAATTCAAGGAATTTTTGTAGAATTCCATCACTAGGAGCAACTTTTTGTCACTTAGACCAAGACCATGGATAGATGGGTCTACTGGGCAAACATCCAGGGGCAGAAAGCACCAGGATACCACTGGCCTTCATCTGCAAAATATCAAGCAAATTAACAAATACCAACCAGGAAGAGACTCAAAATGACAGCAGAACATCTCGAAAGAGAAACAATATGACTACAGAAATACAAAATGACCCCACAAAGTCTGTGTCTTGCTCCTGTGTAGGAGAGATGATGGAGCCTTTTGCATATCTGTGCCCAGAGGCCAGTTGTCTCATAATCCACCCATGGTCAAGACGCTAATGAGAATGTCTAACTTGAGAAGCAAAGAGATTCTGGAACTTCTTTGGGTAAGTGGCAGGTGCCTTAATTGTCAGATAAATGCAAGGAATGGCAAGAGACTCGGCTGTTTATGACCAAATTTCAAATCAGCTATATAAACAAAACACTGCTACATCTGCAGCATTCTTTTTGTTGCTTCATGTTCTGCCTTCTACATACTCTACCCAGGCACCACCCCTGCCTAAATCAGATGGAGTATTTCCATCCATCCATCCATCCATCCATCCATCCATCCATCCAAAAATAAAACAGGGAGAGTATCTTTAAAGGCACTGAATAAAGCTTACACAATGCTGATCAACCTTTCACACTGTACATCTCAACTCCCCTGCTTGTGTTGATGATCTCACAGTACCCAGATAAAACATGTTGGGGTTGTGAACTTTATCTGTGGCTGTGTGTGGCTCTCAGTGATAAACACAACAGAGATAATGCACTGCTAATGGAAGTCTGAGTCACATAGAGGAAGTGGCCACACTCTCACCACACCTCCTCCCTGGTGGCACGTAATACTCGTATTTTTGCGTAACACTTTCAGTGATTTACATCATGGCAGCTGTACAGAGTTGTAAGCTGATGCATTTGTTTGTATGCAGAGGTGGCATGATTGCATTTGCATCCAAGATGTTTCCGCCTCCAAAACATGTGGGTGAACCTTTGAATCAGCACAGTGGTCTAACATTTGTTACACATTAGCACAATGTCTTATTAAACAAGAGAAAACTGGCATTCACTTGCTTTTCAAAGGAAAACTCCCCACTGTGTTGTGACGGTGACCTGTAAAGCAGACTGTGGAGACAAGAAGGTAAATTTGAAAGAATAAACAAAATGAGAGCACACACATAAACATTACTGACCATGACCTAACATCTCTCTCTCTTTGAGTCCGATCCCAGCTGCTGTCCCAGGCCTCTGCACAGGGCAACAACAGAGCACAGAGTAGAGACAGGCCTGCACAGTTGTTGAGGAGTTGAGTTAATCAAAGTTTGTTTGCTGTTGACATCAGGTTCAACGTGCGCTTGGCTCTCCGCTATGACTGCTTCCTGCCCAGCCTTGTCCTTGAAAGCATCTTAATGTCTGCATCATCACACTGTGTTGGTGTGACAGAGAGACAGGATCCTTCCAAGAAGCTTTGGTTTCATATTTGTAGTGTTGTGCAGCTGCAGAGTTTTTGTCAGCTATCTAGCAAAAGCAAAGTATTAACATGTCAGCTAGGACACTGTTGTAAAGATGGTTTTGCCATAATAACAGACTAGTTAGAATCTTACCCAACTCCTGCTGTGCAATCTAATGTATTGCATTGGCATTGGAATACATTGGCCAATCACATACATGCACTACTCAGATTACTTACACTGTAATTCTGTATTTTTCCTCAAAATTATTGGGACACAACTTTCCCAAGTTGTAAAATCCTTACATTATTACATGTGAGGAAATTGGACTTCTTGGATGATATTTTATTATGTCACATTAACTGTATGTGACGCAACAGTGCAGTGCAGACCCCACAGTCTATTCACAGACTAAGACATTACATCCAGCTGTATATTATTATTATTTTATGGGTTTCAGGCTCAGGTGTGGAAAAAAATGGTACAGTGGCAACCCCCACAACATTTCAACGAAGCAGCCCCCGATGGTGGTTTCATCTACAAATACGAAAAGTGGTAAGCACATCTAACCCAACAGCAAGTCAGCCATTTGGATTAAATTAGTAATTTTTGTCTAGTTTTGGCCATTTCCAAGGTTTATACTTTGACAAACCCCTAGAGGTTTGATCAGATTGGCTTCAAAGTTTGTCAGTATCATCTTAAGACCTTTGACATCAAAAGTTACTCAAATCTTGAGTTTTTGTCAAACTGCATGACCGTGATGAAGCATTAAATTTCCAGGTTTCGCCACCAAACAGGAAGTGGTTTGTAACTCCAGTATACATATGCTGTGTCTCAAATCACATACTTCTGTTAGTACACTTCCATGTAGTATACTATGTGCACTATGTACTTATTGGCGTAGTGTGTGTATTTCAACAGGATAGTGTTGTCTAACCAAACATGGCCATTGTGCATTAACCGGAAATGACGGCCGCGAATAAGCTAGTTAGCAAACTAGCATTAGCATATGCGTTATCATTCGCAGAACCAAATCAATACAGACTGCTACATTAACCCAATAAACATTACTGCTGGCTTGTTCAGTATAGTGGTGCTTAGTGAAAAAAAACACATATATTTGTACAATGCAGCGACATTCACGGTCGCACAGTCCTCGGCCGCCATTTCCAGTTTGAAAAGTGGTCCCTCCCCTTCCACTACGTAGCCAAGATGGCGACCATTGAGTGCAAGAAGTGTCCATAGTTCCACACTCAACTTTTTGACCGTTTTGAGTGCACCATCCGGGTACTCATAGTGCACTGCATTTTTCCATACTTCTCAGTGTGAACGCACTTATGCACTCAAAATATTAAGTGTAAGTACAGATCCACCTCAGATTTGCTCAGAAAAGTCTCAAGACCATTGTTACAACCTGGCTCAGAATTGCAACAATTGAAGGAGTCTACACACAATAAAGTCAATAGTTTAAGTATTTTACTGGAAAATCCAAAGAAACATAGTAAGATATGGAGTGTTTCTGTAGTCAGTCATGTAATGCATGTGTGAGTGAATCAATGTGTGTATGTAAGTGTATGAATGCAAACCCAAAACTAAGGTGGTGAGAAGGCCATGATGAGTAGTTGCAGCAGCCCAGCCAGAGAGCAGACTGGGGAGAGCAACCCCTCTGGCTCCTCCCAGCTCTCCAACTAGTCCCACTGACGACCCACCCAGTCTTTGGGTAAACAAAGACAGAGAACACATGGATGGGCCGTCACACCTTGACAACGCTATTTGATGAAAATTGTGAGTTTTTCATCAAATGGTGTTGCTGTGGCATGGCAGCTATTTTGCATGTTTCACTGTGAAACAGGAAGTTGATTTTACCTGAGTGTACATTTTCCAATCTGCCTAAAATTTATAATGCATGATAAGAATTCCAGCCTCATGACATCTACGCACCAAAAATTAAGTTAAAGTCATCGCGCCTCCTACTGGCAACAATAAATGACGTGTTATACTTTTACATACTTGTCCCATACTGGTGACCAGATCCACCTCAAATTTAATCAGCATAGTCACAAGACATTGATGATGCTTACTTGTGAAGACTGTGAGTTTAAATTAAAGGGTGTTGCCATGGTGATGCCTTATTCAACATGAAAAAGGAAGTTGTTAAGTTGTTGTATCTTGTTCAATCTGCCCCAAATTTCACTTGTTTTTTAAGGCTCCAGGCCTGAAAGCATCCACATGCAAATTAGGTGTCATGGTGATTGCACCACCTACTGGAAACAGGAAGTACATCTTGTCAGACACTTATTTTTTGATTTATATGGAATTTACATGGTGTGGTCTATGTACATGTACATGCCATATAATTTGTGTGTTCTCCAGCACCACAGTATGGTAGATGCAGGAAGTGATACAAGTTGTGTAATGGTCATTCCAGCGCCCATACTCTATAAAAGATATACGTACCATCTTACCCCTGCTTGCTGTGTCTGACTTTCATGAAATGAACAGTGGCATCAGCCAGCATCTCACCAGTACCCTTGACATGTGGCGTCAAGGCAGGCCTGTTCATTGCTGCTTGCAGCTTTCATCATAATTATAAGTTTATATCGATGCTGTGTCAGCATTCACACTAATTATGATAGCCTAAACACAGATGCGTCACTGTAATGAGCAACATGATGTATGAACAGTGGGCTGATGTCCAGCGGCAGCACAGTTATCCAGGGGTAGGCTCTGGAGCCACATGCAGTGCTTTAGCTCTTCTTCAGTGGCTCCCAGTGACTTATACAACAAAAAAAACAAACAAAACAAAACTTGGAAATGAAAAACGGCTATTTTTTTTATTTTTTTTTACATTTTAATTTTTATTTAGCACTGTTTGTAGACCTAAAGAAATGATGCACCTATGCACCAAAAAAACAAACAAACAAAAAAACAGTTTAAACATTTTGTCAAGTGAAATATGCATCATACGTCTATGGCCTAGTGACTTTTCTCCAAATTTTGCCAAACCTCAATAGTGGTGACTAGTCTTGAGTCTCCCTAGCTAGCCTAGCTCTGGATTCAAGATAAAAAACATTTAAAGTCTCAGGAGAAAATACAGAATTTAACAGTGTGTGTACAGATTTATTTGCTCTTACCACCAACACTACACAGTTTAAGTACCAAAGAATTATAAATAACCAACTGCAGGGTAGCCACCTTGTGCTAAAACATCTTAATGAATGCTCATTTAGACCTATTAGTAATTTTGATAGGTTAATTTGAATTTAATAGTCAGTCCCTCCAGGATCTTGCGGCAAAAAAAAACTTGAATTTGTGGCCAAAAACCCTTTAATTTGTGGCCAATTTTGTCAAAAATTGCAATAAAAACTGTGGCATTTTTATGTGATTGTGGCTAATGACAAAAGGAGAAAAACAATGTGATTTTTTTTTCAAATTACTACCTCCAAAAAAATAAGTCATGTAATCACTTGCTATAATAATGATACTAAATATTATAAAAATAGCTGCAAATGTTTTTTATAGTTTTCATCTTTAATTTTATTTAATTAGTTTCAAAACATGGACTCCAACAATGTTGCAAAAAATCCTGAGTGAATATTGTAGCTCTCAAACCAGACAATGTGACTGTAAAACAACATGTAAGCTACATCTTCTGTAAACATAACATTTACATTCAACACATATTGTATGCATTTAAACAGTGCAAATTCTTATGTCAATACAGAGCGTTTCTCCATACTGCAATGCCATTGGCACATTTGATGACGCGTCTGATGCCATTTCAAATGACGTCGCATGCACAATGACTTCCGGTCGGCTGGAAAATCACGGGACTTTTGAAAAAAAAGTTGCAAAAAATTGCAAGCCCTCGCAACTGATGATGGCCATAAATCCATTCTTGTCGTTCTAGATTTAAGTGCCGCATTTCACACTATTGACCATGACAACCTTTTAGACCATCTCCAAACTTGGCTAGGCATCAATAGTACGGCTCTACAATGGTTCAAGTCATATCTAACAGACAGGCGTTTTTGTGTGGGTATTGCTGACACCAGATCTGGTCCAACAGATGTCCACTGTGGGGTACCTTGGGGGTCAGTGCTAGGTCCGATTCTCCTTTCAATTTACATGCTTTCTCTTGGCTATCTTATACACAGGCATAATATCAGTTTCCATTTGTATGCAGATGATACTCAGATTTATTTAAGTTGTGATCCAACAAATAACTACCTGCCTTCATGACAATCACAAGTGGATGTCACAAAACTTCCTGCAGCTTAATGCTGACATGACAAAGATATTGATCATAGGACAAGATAGTGCAAACGCTCAAATATCAAACAGCAAACAGTCTTGGTTCTCTGTCCCACTCAATAACTTCACACTGCAGTAATCTTGGTGTCATTTTTGATCAGACCTCAGTTTAGACAAATGTGGAAATTCAATATTTCAATCCAGCTTCCACCATCTCAGAAATATCTCGAGAATCAGATAATTCCTTTCCAACAAACATCTGGAAACTGTTATTCATGCATTTATAACCAGTCATATAGATCACTGCAATTCCTTTCTCTCTGACATCAGTAAAAAAAAATCCCTCTTGCACCTCCAGCTCATCCAAAAATCTGCTGCCAGAATCTTGACTTGGACTACAAAACATGACCATATCACACTGACCCTGGCTTCCCTACACTGGCTACCTGTTGCTGTAAGAATTGATTAAGATTTTATTGATTACTTAGTAGGGATGTAACGATTACTGGTAAAATGATAAACTGCAGTAAAATTTCCGACGGTTAATATTACCATTTCATATTTTTAATTAATTTGATTACGGTACTTTGAAAAACTCACGGTGATACTGCTCATTGCCTGGAAAAGCAGCAGATGTACTCAGACACAGGCGCGCATGCGCAGTTTGCAATGTTTGGCCTCTGAAAACATGACAGAAGACACCGAAGGCACCTGCACGGACAGTGCTCCGGAGATTTTTTCCCCCTCTAAAAGGACAAAGTCTTAAGCCTGGATGTATTTTGGATTTTATGAGGATGCTGAGGGGAAACTAATTGAAGATAGTCACCCTGTCTGCAGAAAATACAGAAAAAAAGTCTCAGCGAAGGGGGTAACACTTCAAATTTGATGAGCCATCTCCGTGACCACCACCCAAAACTGTACAGCAAGTGTACCTGTATCTGGTACACACTACACGACTTTTCTGCCCCTTCTGAAAGTCACTATGTCACATTACAAGATTGTGGAGTCATAAAATCATGCCGTGACTTGGCCGACATGTTGTAGTAGCCTAAAAAGTGCCAGAAGATGGCAGGAGCTACATTTGATGTAAGTGTAAGTGTACATTTGAAGTACCATACGCAAACATGCAAGTCACTTAATCCTCCACAACAAGTTCCTACAAATGTTTCACAATAAAAGCCTATTTAGAAAATGGAGGGATTCTCTCAGCCGAGGTTATAAGGGGCTTTTAATTTGAAACAAATTCAGGAAGTATTGAGTTTGAAATGACGGCGCGATGCATTAACATTAACTAGCAGATAAAAGGTAAAAATATAAAGATACAGAGGGATTAATAAATAATACCCCGTTTATAATGTAGTCTGTTTCAAATGAAGCTGGTAGCCTCTGCAGTTGTGGTGAGTAAAAGCCCCGCCACTATTTTTTAATTTTCTTACTTTATGTCCGTCTCCATTATGAAGAAAAAACATTGTCTGCTAGCTTGATGATAATGGCAGTACTCAGCAGGTTGACAAAGTGCCTCTGCTGTTTCCTTTTTACTCTGTGTGGTAACGTCCCCACAGGAAATATTAAAAAGCCTGGGGTGTTGTTGCCCTACAGTTGTTTATGGCAGCAGCTAACTCTGTGTTTCTATTGATAAAAGTGACGGCTATGATGGGAGTAATCATGAACGACAAAAAGAAAATCAAACATTCTAGACTTTTTGTTAGACAGAAAGTACATTGTGCTCTTTATTCTATTTGTTTTCCAAATAAAACTTGGTTAAATGATTTCAGTACTACTTACAAAGCCCTGAGAGGCCTTGCTCCAAATTATATAACAGATCTTTTATTGCCCTATGTTCTTTCTCGCACCCTGAGATCCTCAGATGCATCTTTTCTTGTTGTTCCGAGGTTTAGATTAATTCACAAAGGTAATAGAGCCTTTGCAGACATTTTAATGACCTGCCTGAGGAGATCAAGGCTGCAAACTCAGTCTCATCTTTTAAATCACTTTTGAAAACCTGCTTGTTTAAAATTGCTTTTCCGTGATTTTAACTGCTTAATTATTGCTTGTTTTTACTCTGTTGTGTTTTTTCTATATTAAATGCTTTTATCTTGTTTTATTGCTTTGTCTTCTATTTGATGTTGTACAGTAATCTTTTTTTAAAACTGTTTTAATAAATGTCTTAAAATGTCTCTTAAAACCAGTTTACCAAAATTCCCACCAATAAGGGTCAATTGCT
Organism: Epinephelus moara; assembly: GCF_006386435.1. Taxonomy (NCBI): domain Eukaryota; kingdom Metazoa; phylum Chordata; class Actinopteri; order Perciformes; family Serranidae; genus Epinephelus; species Epinephelus moara. The sequence continues at coordinate 3,451,862 of NC_065511.1, forward strand.
GTCCTTTATCAGGTGAAACCGTCGTCCTCCAGTGCCAATGACTGCGCAGTCCTCAGCAGCCCGTTCTTCTTCCCATGTGTTCGGCTGTTGGCTAGCCTGTTGTTGCCATGCCCCTCTGTACAACCCTCCACTCATCTTGGGGAGATAGACAACAGTCATCAGTATGCTGCCAAAACACCAACATTTGCCACATTCTGCCCAGCCCCGCAGCCAGCCCTCCAAGTATCCATTGCAAAACAGAGATCAGTACTCAAAGCCTTCCTGGGTGGTAAATGCTGCTAATGACCAAGGCTGGGGTATTCACACGGAATGGATACTGGCTGCTGCTCTTCAGGTTCAGGCTCTGGAGACTCATCTTTTGAAGGTCCCCATGTAACTCGCGCTGGCTCTGAGGTTTCACTGCCGCCTTTCTCCACTTTAGGCAGCCGTACTGAGTTCTTCTGCTTGCCTGTTATATTTCTTTTCATGCACATCCCACACCTGTTGCTTGCAGTATCAGAGACACAACAAATCTTAAGCATGCATCTGATTAAATGATTAAAAGTAAATTCCAAGTAAAAATACTCAATGATAAAAGTCATAACAAAAAGCAAAAAAAAAGACCAAAAACATGCAACAAAGGATAAACACATGCAGGACAAGCACCTTAACACTGACCCTGTCACATATACTCAACTTCAGTTTTTTACTTGGGCTCGGACTTTACCCCCAGCTTTCTTTCACCAGGTCAAGTACCCCACGTGGTTTCCTGCCAAACAGCAGTTCCAAGGGAGAGTGCCTGTAGCTGCTGGAACCTGAGATGGAGAAAAAGCAGAGGGAAGATTAGAGCGTGGATGAGGTGAGGGCTGAGCAAATGTGTGGTGCTGAAAGGTGGGTACGAGTGGGATTTTTCTGTGGGGCACTAGCATTGGACAGGTGGACACTCTTAAGGTGAATGGCAAGATGATCCGCCGTGAGGATGATGGTGGCTGCCAGGTTAATGGGGCAATGGCACTGCACCCATTCTGAGGCCCCAGGCAGGAGTCCCACCTGGTTGGTGCATCTCTCAGCTGCTGGTCATAGAAAAAGGGATGGTCAGCAGGTCCAAGCTTGGTGCTTCATTGCCAATAATAATGATCCCTGGGGGAGTAGCCCAGCTGGTCGAGGACAGCTTTCTTGATGTCCTGGAACCTCCCTCAGGAGAAAGCTGACAGGCCAAGCACATCTAGGCTTTTTTTCTGACAGTAAGGGAAGCAGGCGCATGGCCCACTCCGCTACCAGCCAGCCCTATGCTCTTACTGTTGTCTCGTAGATCTCTGGGAAGATCTCAGGGTTGTCTGCTGTCGTCATCTTATGCAGTGCAATGCCTGAGAGTGAGGGCAGTGAAGTAGATGGGGATGCAATCCCCAAACAGGGCAGCAGAGTCTCCAGGAGTTGGGTCTGCCTCTGTGGTGCAACTCCAAATGCTGCCCATTCACTGTCATTTGCTTGCCATCTCCCTCAGCATTTATGCACACACTGTTACCGGCTGAAACTGCTGCAGATCTGTCAATGTGTTAACAGTGCATGCTGAGGACCATTGGGCGCCAGTGTAGCAGGTCTTGAACACAAACCCACAGCTCTTCACCTTGCACCTCTGGTTGCTTTTCCAGCACCTGAGGTTCAGTTGCTTCCAAAACTTTCAACACAATTCAGAAAGCAATATTCTCAGTCATACAGCAAACAAACACAGCTGTAATAATCAACTCAGCTGGCACTGCTCTCTTGAGTCATCCCCACACCCTGTTCTCCTATAGCTGAATACCAACCATGTTAACCGCGACACAATATTTTAGGTGATTGCTGTTCCGGTATTTCAAATTAATGCAAAGAGGTTACATGCAAAGAAAACGCACAGAAATCTGAAATTTAAATAAATAAATTTGACAGGTTGTCTTTGTGGACTAGTTGGTTGTCTGTGCATGCACTGGGTATCCATCTATCTTTCCATAAAAATTCCCTTCTTCTTTTCTTCCTCTGCTTGCAGAATATTCCAGCATTTCCCAGAACAGCAGAGCCAGCTCTCTCAGCCCTGAGAAGACTGTACATAAAACTTCACACAGCTTTCTTGAACTGACAGATGACATGCATTGTGTTGAAACACAAAATATATTTGCAAATGACGTGTTGAAATAACAGAGAGACATTAGAAATCCAGAGAACCACAACACTGCTGATGAAAGCAGAAAGTATCCACACTACACCTTGTATATGTACACACACCCACAGCAAGTCTGATGAGTTTTGTTTTCATGTGGCATTTCCCTGCAGTGTGTGTGTGTGTGTGTGTGTGTGTGTGTGTGTGTGTGTGTGTGTGTGTGTGTGTGTGTGCGCGCGCGCGCGCGCACAGGCTCAGGCTGGGTGGAGCAAGTGTGTGTGTTATGTTGTGTTTCCACATCAGCCTTTTTGCAAATCTGTTCCTGGCTGCATTAATCATCCTAAATTATATTGTATTTTCAGTTTCAATTTCACCGGTGTCAGATTTTCTTTTTTTCTAGGTTTTTTTTTTTTTTTTTTTGGAAACATGTTTAATAACATTTCATCCTTAAGTGCTTTTTGGGGCTCTAAGGAATTCCTCAAAGTTATCTAGACAGGAGAGATAAGGCAATGTTTTGTTTTCATCAAAGGACAAAATGAAAATTTGCCAGATACTGTGTTTGGAGACGGGAAAATTGTTGCATTAGGCTGGATACTATCACATTATACTTACTTTACTGGTCCATGTACATCCCAAGTCTCACCTATGATCATGAGCTATGGGTAGCAACTGAAAGAATGAGATCATGGATACCTGTGGCCAAAATGAGTTTCCTTCATAAGGCCCATTTCCACCACAGGAACTTCGGGGTAATTTTACGGGGCCGGGGCCGTTCGTGCGTGTCTCCACCGCAGGAACCACCCCCGAAGGACAGAGTTCTGGAACTTCTACGGGGGCTAAACAAGTCCCTGCCTCGGAGTAGGTACTCAGAACAGCCCCGAAAGACTCCTGGCTGGGGCTTGGGATTTACTTGGTGCTGATTGGATATACTCAAGGAGGGATGTGATGTCAACAGAAAGCAACAAAATAGCCGGCATTTTTAAAACTCAGCAGACGAGGGTTAGCTCGTTCATATAGCTTCCGCCGCCATGTAAAAAAACTCACTAAATGGCCCGTGAAAAAAATATTTTTTCCAGCAGATATCTTAGTTACAACATGATTGAGCTAGCAAAGCAGTTTTGTATTGTTATGTGTGGTATGTATTCAGTTTTGGGAAATCATGATGTCTAGAAAGCATCAGTGGCTGCCGCTGACAGGGACAGCTAACAGCTAACAGCAAAGCTAACATCAGGACGTCATCTGTTAAAGGCCTCCCGTTGTCGGAAACGACATGAAACTACTCCAGTTAGCTCAATCATGTTGTAACTAAGACATCTACTCCAGTTAGCTCAATCATGTTGTAACTAAGACATCCGCTGGAAAAATATTTTTTTTCACGGGCCATTTAGTGAGTTATTACAGACACCGCTAAGGGCTAACAGCTAACGGTGTCCCTACGTTGCCCCGGTAAATGGTCGCGCAACGATTACGTCACATCCAGAGCCCGTAACTTTACAGGAACCTTTCTCGTACTCCGCTCTCTCAGTGGAGACACGGCGGTTGAGAGGGCCGAGCGAGAGGACGTTCCTGTAGTAGTTCCTACCCCCAAATAGTACCAAGAATTTCTTCAGTGGAAACGGGCCTATAGAGTAGCTGGGCTTTAGATATAGGTGAGGAGCTCTGACGTTCAGAGACAGCTTGGAGTAGAGCCGCTGCTCCTTTGTGTCGAAAGGGGCTGGTTGAGGTTGTTCAGGCATCTGATCAGGATGCCTACTGGGCACCGCCCATTTCAAGTGTTCTGGGTACATTCAACAGGTAGGAGAGCCTGGGGCAGACCCAGAACATGCTGGAGGGATTATATATCTATCTACCTGGGAACAGCTTGGGATCTCTCAGGAGGAGCTGGAAAGTGTTTCTGGGGAGAGGGACATTTGAAATATCTTACTCAGCCTGCTGCCCCCGCGACCCGGCCCTGGATAAGCAGATGAAAATGGATGGCTGGATGGATGTAACAGCTTAAGTGTTTCATACAATTTGAGTGGCAAAACAATACTACAAGTTTATTCCTGATATTGCATTTCATGTAAGAACATGGAAATAATGGTAAGTGATTGATTGGCTCATGTGTTAGAGAGGAAAGAGACTTTTTATATTCATCAGCTCAGTGCAGGCTCAGACTGGGTCATTCTACAGTACCATGGAGTCCATATAATAGCTTGAGAAAAGTTAAAGAAATTGATAGTGGAAACCAAAGAAGGCTAATCCATCTGTTCTTAAAGGTTCTGTATGTAACCTTTAGAAAATCTTTGTTATCAGTCACACGTCTTTGGGGCTGCTGAGTAAACTGCAGTCAGCATCCCATAGCTCATGCTCGTCATGAATCATAATTCCATTAAAAATATTTTACAAAGACATTGGGGCAAATGCATTGAAACATGCTGTAGAGCTTTTCCATTGGTTTCAGAGCTGTAGATGAAGAAAGGAGCAGCAGCTTGTGGATAAATTAGGCTGGATCTAAGCTGTAAAGCTGAGGGGTATGCATTTGGCCTGGCTCTTTTTGTACATATTCTTCAAGGTGAACTCTGCATCTAGAGGCAAATAGAGCAGAGATCTATTAATTACAGTGTGTCTGAGACTGGGAAGTGGAGTCAAATAAGAAATAATAATGAAAGAGCTTTCAGAGATTTGGCTAGTTGTCTCTAGATGGATGAGGCCAGGATTTTGTAAAAAAAAAAAAAAATGGGTTTGATTGAAATACTGAAAATGGGAAGTGCTTAAAATGCAGTTTCTATGTATGACCAATACATAAAACATGTATGAGCTTCTCCAGGTGGTTGATCAAGATTTCCCAAAAGGGTGAAATACACTGGTGTTACATAGCTTCACATCATGTGACACTTCATTTATGGCTTGTGGCACATACCAGCATACAAAACAACAGGTCACATGGAAAAAACCAGGATGTGCCAAAATGGCAAACAAAGGTAAGAAAATCTGTGCTTTTTTGGACTGTTGACAGGAAACAATGTTGTATCCTGACACGGCATAGTACCTCATGCACAGCGCTAATGCCATTGCACACCAACTCCGAAAACTGTCGCATACGGGTCAGAAAAAAACAGACTTTCACCTGCAACTTTCCCCTGTCGCATGTTCAGTTCCGTGTGAACTTTGAGTGAACTTTGAATCAATAAAGGTACTTCCTCACCATGTTTCTTTTCCTAAACCTAACCACAGTAACATGTATTGCCTCAACCTAACCTCTGTAACTTTACGTTAATTATGTAACTGTATGTTAAGGATGTAATATCATTAATGGGGCGCAGATTCATAGGTTATCATACAAACTTGTGCATGCATTTCTTGGACAAGCCCTTACAGCCCTTACAGGTAATCATGCTGCCAAATGCAAGACACACAGAGTTATGATAGCCGGGGAGGTATTTGCAGTGGGGAGAAGCAAGAAAAGCAAATAAATGTATCTTTTCATTTGGTCTCATATTGAATGAATAAAAGAATAAAATGCATCGGAGTCAGTGTGCAAGGTTTCTCAGTGTAACAATTTTTTTTTGATAGATTAATAAAGGCATACAAAAAATACAGACTTGGTGTGAAAAGGCCTTTGGGACAGTGCAGATGTTTTGTGTAGAATCAGAATCAGCTTTATTCGCCAAGTACGTGTGTACAGACAAGGAATGTGACTACGGTAGACTTCTCAATGTACCAGAATTGACATAAATACTCAAAAATTTAGTAAAGAGATGGAATATACAGAAATATACAATATACAAAAAATATACAAATATACATCAAATATAAAAAAATATACAATATTGTTTGTCCTGCCACTCTGTGACTGTTAGGAGTTGATCAGAGCGACAGCCTGGGGAACACTGTCTTTGTGATGGGTAGTTTTGGTGAACAGTGCTCTGTAGTGCCTACCAGAGGGGAGGAGTTTAAAAAGTTTGTGTCCAGGGTGTGAGGGGTCTGCAGTGATGTTTCCTACCCGTTTCCTGACCATTGACCGGTACAGGTCCTCGATGGAGCGAAGATCAGTCCCAATAATCCTCTCTGCACACCCAATTGTCCGTTTCAGTCTATTCCTGTCCAATTTGGTGGCAGATCCAAACCAGACGGTGATGGATGTGTAGAGAACAGACTGGATTATGGCCGTGTAGAACATGATCAGCAGTTGCTGAGGTAGGTTGAGCTTCCTGAGCTGTCGCAGGAAGTACAGCCTCTGCTGGGCCTTTTTCCGGACAGTGTCTATGTGGGGAGTCCACTTCAGGTCCCTAGAGATTGTGGTACTGAGAAACCTGAAGGTGTCCACAGTAGACACTGTGCTGTTGTGGATGGTGAGGCGGGGCAGTGTTGGGGAGCTGCTCCTTAAGTCCACTGTCATTTCCACAGTCTTGAGCGGGTTCAGCTCCAGGTGGTTCTGACCACACCAGAGGACCAGCTGCTCCACCTCCTGTCTGTATGCAGACTCATCACAGTGCCGGATTAGACCGATGACTGTGGTGTCGTCCGCAGGAGTCTCACAGAAGGGTCCCCTGAGGTGCAGTCATCGGTGTACAGGGAGAAGAGCAGTGGGGAGAAGACACACCCCTGGGGGGCGCCAGTGCTGATGGACCAGGAGCTGGATGTGATGCTCCCCAGCCTCACTCACTGCCTCCTGTCAAGAAGCTGGTAATCCACTAACAGGTGGAGGCAGGCACCGTGAGCTGGATGAGCGTCTCGTGGAGAATTTCTGGGATGACGGTGTTGAAAGCCGAGCTGAAGTCCACAAACAGGATCCTTGCGAAAGTCCCTGGGGAGTCAAGGTGGTACAGGATGTAGTGCAGTCCCATGTTGACTGCATCATCCACCAACCTGTTTGCCCGGTAGGCAAACTGCAGAGGGCCTGTGATGCCCTTCAGGTGGCGCAACACCAGTCTTTCAAAGGATTTCATGAGGTCAGATGTCAGGATGACAGGTCTGTAGTCATTCAATCCTGTGATGGAGGGCTTCTTGGGGACCGGGATGATGGTGGAGCATTTGAAGTAGGAGGGTACTTCACACAGCGCCAGCAATGGTTGAAGATGTGAGTGAAGATACGGGCCAGCTGGTCAGAGCAGACTCAGGGAGGGACACACACCGTCAGGTCCCAGAGCCTTCTTGGTCTTCTGTCTCTGGAAGAGCCGACACACATCCTCTTCACAGACCTTTAGTGCAGGTGGGGGTTGGAGGAGAGGCGGGAGGGGGAAGCTGGGGGTGCAAGTAATCCCTTTGTGTGCTTGAGAGGTGAGGAAAGGGCCTTTTCAAACCTGCAGTAGAAGCTGTTCAGGTCGTCCACTCGTGGGAGGTTTTCCACATGGTGGGGGGATGGTCTCCTGCAGTTGGTAATGTCCTGCAGGCCTCTCCAAACTGACGCAGGGTCGTTGACTGAGAAGTTGTTTTCTAGCTTCTCACTGTAGCCCCTCTTGGCTACCCTGATCTCTTTTGTCACCTTGTTTCTGGCCTGCTTGTACAGGGCCCATTACTTGCTCCTGTAGGCCTCCTCCTTGGAGTTTGGGTGTGAACCAGGGATTGTTATTGTTATATGTACAGAAGGTCTTGGTCTGCACGCACATATCCTCACAAAAACCGTTGCCGTAGCCTCACCAGTGCTCCCGCGCGCTTGCCCTGTCTCCATCTCTGGCGAATCCCAAGGAGAGCCGCTGCGCCTCCGACCAAAATATATGTAAAACTTGCTGGGTCATTGAAAATGGGCAAAAAATTCCAGTGTTGGACTGACCAATGTATAAGAGCTCCTCTCTGGTGAAGGTGACCAGAGAGGGGCAGCAGGAAGCTAAAAAAACAGTCAGAACTAGGAAAAGTAACCAATGTAGCTGATGTATCATTTCCTTTAGATGCTTCATGATGATGATTCCCAGGTTCTGATCCTGAAGGGTTTAGTATACTTGAAACAAATTAGTTTGTGGGATCTATCGTCCGATCATATCTAAAAGAATAACATAAAAAAAGTGTTTATGCCTGTTCTGAATGGCCACAATCAAAGAAAATTCTTCCAACAGCCCCTCTGGCTACATCGCACTGCCTCTTTGATCTCTCTACAAGAAATCTGTCTATTGTGATTAATGTTATAAATGTGTGCTCTTCTAAAGCCATTCAAGATGTTACATGTGATTGTAGTCATTGTGACAGGTAGTTGGGCAGTGACTTAAGAACATGGTTTGAGAGAGACGCTACTGCCTCTTTCACACCTTCACACACCTTGCCAATTGCTGCATTAAGTGGGAATGATTGTTGGATTGTCGGTTGCAGAAAGTCAGTCAGACACTATCTCATTGTATTGTATGTTGGAAAAGTGGTTGTGGGATTTTAGACACTTTTTTACTCAGATTATACAGCAAGCAATCCATATGAAGCATACTGAGGCCCTGGCCCTTACATAAGAAACTTGTAATTTGAGATCTACCATTTGTGACCAACACAGGATTCAACCTAAAAGTCAGGGATGCAACATAGTTTCCTTCTGGTTATCCGACCAAAAGAAAGTACAGATCTAGATCTGACCAACACAACAAGATGGCTGGCAATGACAGTTAAAGGTCTGAACATTTTGAATCATCTCCATACTTACCAAAAGAGGACTGTCGACATGTTTACCTTATTATTCCAACTCTAAGAAATAACTTGTTTTTTTAAAGCCCAAAGTGTGAAAAACTGTGTTGCTGACATGAAGAGATCTTATGTAAGGTTGCTGTTCCACGCTGTTATAGTGTTGTTATGTAAGTGCTCCCCTTGGAAACAAATTTATCTTTAAGAAATTAGGTAATTTTCCAGAAACTCCTATCACCTTTTGACCTGTAGTCTCCCCACCCTGTCCCCAAATCCCATCCCTCCTCTGCAGTTTGTACCACCCAGCAGCAACCTCATGAACCACTCAGGCCACTCAACAACATTCGACTGGGGCCAGAGAGGGGTCAGTTAGATGACCGATGTCTTGGGGAAAGATAAGAGTTACATGTACATGGCAGGCTAATGGGATTGATTACGTTTCAGGCAAGCGTATGCATGAAAACAATCACAAACATTATCTATCTAGATGTAATTTAGGAGTGGGCTGGAGTTTATTTCATATCAAGCTTTCTCAACAGATAATTAGTTAATCTTGGTTAAACAAGTACAATATGGTCAGCAAAAACAGCTTTATTAGATGCATGCACACATGCACACAGTTATCGTGCTTTCAGACAGCAATCAGTTGCCTCAGCCACCTCAATGGCAGCAGCAGCCAAGAGAAGGAGGGCAGCTGCCGCCGCAACCAGGGCCGTCGCAACCGGTATGTGGAGTGTCAGAGGAGAAACGAGCCGTTCACATTTCTCTCTTTGTGGCAGGTAACGGCCCACAAACCTCACCGCACTTTAGGGACTGTTCTTTACTTATGAAGGGACTGTTGTTTACTTGTCAGGGGAGGAGGGTGGCTGGTTGATTTTTATTTTATTTATTTATTTTATTTTGATCCCCCCTATATTAATCACTTATTGATGCTGTTTTTGAAGTAGGTCTAGGCTATTTAATTGTTCTATATCATCACACTTTTATTAATTTAAGCAGGGGGTTTTAATACAAAGTGGTAACCACTGTATGTGAATGCATGAATGGGTCGGACCTGCCCAGCACTGGATTTGAAAATGAACTATAATAAACTGGAGCTTCTGTGCTTTGGTTACCTGCTGTGAAACAACATGACACTCATCCATTTAAAATGAACATTACTTATTCTGAGCTCATTTTGGTCAATTTAATGCAAACATAGTGTAATAAGCAGTGTTGGGAAGGTTACTGAGTTAGTAACTGAGTTACTGCACTATAAAAGTAACTAATTACCTGGAAAAGTAACTATCGCGTTATTTTTTTTTTTTTTAATAAAATAGCCTACTCATATGTCGAATTGCTTGGACACCCCCCCTTAATGAAACTGTATGTAATTAAACTCAACATTGAATATGTTAATTGAATGAAATTGACACTTAATAGAATAAATCATTATTATAAAACATTGTACACTTATCTACACTAGTTAAAGAACCTCCATTAATCGCGCAATTTAAATGTGAAAAGTCTCATTGACTGACTGTCACCTGTGTGTATGCAGAGAAGGAGAGGGGCGGAGGGAGCGGAGCTGTGGAAACATCCTGCAGTTGTATGCAGAGAAGGAGAGGGGCGGAGGGAGCGGAGCTGTGGAAACATCCTGCAGTCTGTATGGATATATCGAGAAAGGCGACGTTTAGAGAACAAGCCCAAATAAGCAACTCCACTTTAGAAACAAGACCAAAGAACCACAACCCTGCTTGTGTGCTTGTGAATACCCACCCTACTCTGCCTCTGATTGGTTTATGATGAAATTTTACTCTCCCTAAACCAATCATCATCCCTTATGCGGTCATCTCTCCGTCCCTCCCTCCCTCACCAGCCCTCACCAAAGAAAAAATCTTTAGCGCTCCGCTGCGAAGGAGCTTGCATGGGTGAAAGCCGCTTCAGTGAACACAAGTAAAGCCGAGTAACAGCGCATTTTATTGTGAGTGACAGTAACGGTGTTTTAACGCAGGAGACAGTAACTTTTTTGATTACTAGTTACTGAAAAAAGTAGCGTCGTTAGTAACGCTGTTTATTTATAACGCCGTTATTCCCATCACTGGTAATAAGTAATGTATTACTCTACATAGAGAGTAATATTGTAAAGAAACTTATCACTTTTAAATCAAGGTAACAAGTAATATGTAAAATATTACATTTTGAGAGTAACTTGTCCAACACTGGGATTGCATAGGTGCCATCTTGGAATCTGGTAATTGTTGTTATACATCTGTGATTCAGATTTTGCAAAACATACCAAGAGGTAATGCAAAGGGACCCATTTAATATTGTCAAGTTTGAAATGGTCTGGACAAACACAACCACTTCACACAACAACAAACTCAAAGCCTGTCTAATACATACCAAATTATTTACTCTTCTTTTGTGCCAGGGAAACACATAAGTTCTACACTGTAAAAAAATAAAAAATAAGTGACAGAAAAACAGTAAAAAAAAATAAGCAAAAAGCCTTTCACTACATATGATACATCATAATTCCCTTTTATATCTATTTTATAGTGCTGTGCAAAACATTATCAAATTTCTCCTTCAAACCGCTGGATTTATTCTATTTTCTCACCAAATGCTAAATTTTACAAGATTACAGTGAACACCTCATGAGAATATCATAATTTACCTTTGCCCAATACTCATTTTTACTGAATAGAGCTTGAACACTTCACAAGATAAATCATTGAACTGGTTTATGTATATTTTGTAGAATCGTCTGCATACATCACAATTATTCACATTATTCAAAAGGGTAAATCATTTGTCACAATGGAAAATAAAAGCATCCCAAAGCATTTTCCTTGAGGCAACAACTCACTGCTCCTACCTCAGAAAAATCTACAGTATATCTTGTTTTTGTAATAATAACTGTAATAATAATTTCTCTATTGTACCAACAGTCCAGTCAAGTCAGTTTTATCTATATAGTGCCAAATCATAACAAAAGTTATCCAGGACACTTTTCATATAGAGCAGGTCTACACCATACTCCAGAGAACCAAGTCTCACCAACAGCAAACACATTTGCAACAGTGGCAAAGAGAAAACCTTGAGCAGAACCAGGTGGGCAGCCATCTGCCTGGACCCAGTTGGCTTGAAAGAGAGAGACAGAGAGAGACAGAGATAGAGAGAGAGAGAGAATATAATAATAATAAAAAGCAGTTACAAATGAAATACGACTAATAATAATAATAGTAAACTAATAGTAGTAGCAGCGGATAAAATAGATCAATGATATCATTCATTTTTAACCAGTTGTAAACAGCAGGTCTTTGTTAATGGATCTATATCTGAACCCAGAACTTTGAGCACAGGAGGTCCCCAGGGCAGTCAGTTCAGTTCACCGGTCCTGTTCACTTTATATACTGGTGAGTACAGAAGTTTTTCTTCCAACAATTACATTCATCATTAAATTCTCAGTCGACACTGCAATCTTAGCAATATTGATAAAGAACTGTGACCCATCTGACTACTTCTTGGAGATTAAGAGGGTTGTAAAATGGTGTGAGGACAACCACCTTGTTTTGAATGTCAATAAGATAGAAAAAATGGAGCTTGACCCAAGGGCAGATGGCGACCACAAGCCAGTGGTCATCCACAACCAAACCACAGGTCCCCTCATATAAATATCTTGGTGTCTTTGTTGACAACTCACTAACCTGGATAAGACATGCTGATAGTCTCTGTAGCAGATTACAGCAACTGTTGCATTTCTCACATTGTGTAAGAGTTCTGGGTGTTGATCAAAAATTTATATTATTTTTTTATTGGGCAGTCCTTAAGAGCCTAATCAGGTACAGTATCACAGCTTGGTTCGGTAACCCCTCTGTGCAGTTAAAAACCAAACTGTTTTGCATGGAAAATAATTTGTGTTAAAGAGCACATTGCCCTACAGACTATTTATGAGCAGGCTATTCTGAGTCAAGCCAAGAAGATCGTCATTCAGCATACAAAGTACGAACTGCTGATTGAACAGATTTAAATTCATTTATACTTATGTCTATAAAAAGCTTTGAAATAATGGCAGATAAAGCCAGAATAGGCACTGAATTATGATGATTTGCATTTTTGTACAGTTTTTTTAGTGCTTGATGTTATTAATTCATTAATTTAATTACGTATTTATTTCGGTCTTTTTTTGTTTTGTTTCATAATTGTTATGTTTGATGTATAATGTTGGTTTGTTTAAATACTATGTTATATGTTATATTCGTATTTTTTATGGCAGCAGCATGGGTGAAGAGCACAAGACAAATTTCCCACTTTGTGGGTCAATAAAGTTAGTCTTGAATCTTGAATTATAGCAGTAATGACAATAGAAGTATGATATGATGATAGCATAATAATAACAACAACATAATAATAATAACAGCAGTGGCCTTCAAATAGGACCATGGCAGCAGGTGCCATCGCGATCCAGGGTGAACTGTGATTTGAGAAAGCATAAAGACTCCTGAGAAGAGGCCAAGTTCATAACATGCATTAATGGGACATGAATGTATAAAGATGGAGAGGGAGAGAAGGAGAGAGGAGCTCAGTGTATCATAGGAAGTCTCCCAGGAGACTAGACCTATATCAGCCTAACTAGAAGCCTGAGCCTTCTATTTACAATGTATAAAATGCTGCACCCTGCTTTCGTCCCCCCCAGCCTGCAACATAAATGTTTACTGTTGCCATGGCAGCAGATGCTGTTTAAGTAGCTAATGTTAGCTTAGCGCAATCTACATATTAACAATGAACAATACAACTACAATATTACATTTCTAAACAAAAAGAGCTACCAACACCAACAGCTGTTCTATCAAAGACCTTAACCAGGGTCCTGCCACTTGTCATATCTTACAACAGTTAACGTAACCTCACTGATGTAACCTAACTAAACACGGTGCGGTCAGCACAGACATTACAACTACATTACTAAGTGTACACTAATAATACCATGTGAATGCTTTGTGACTTTAATCCTACTCGAAATGAAAAATATAAAGGATGAGTTGGCTCATAACTGCCAACTGGAGAAGCAGCCAAGCCACTGTGCCTTTCATACTCAAACAGAAATGTATACAAAAGTGTGTGCCAGATACATAGAACAAATAAACACACACTAATACTCACTGTATGACATTAACATGACATACATGACATAACAATGAATGCACGTTACTTATCGCTGATTATTATTAAAAAAACAACAACAAAAAACAGCTCACAGAAAGACTGCGTGCTCTTACTTTCACATGTGGAAATGACGTCATCAGCTGGGTGATCACGTGCTATCCGAAGATGGCCGAGTGATACGAGTGCATTTTCGTTCGGACCGATGGAAAGTTTGTCTCAAAAATCCGTGTGTGTAAAAAGCAAATCCACACGTGTGGAACTGAGATCCACAAATGTTTTTTCGATTCACAAATAAAAACTGAGTTCACAAATGCCTGTTCTAAAGTTGTAAATGTTAGGAAGATATTCACAAATGCTTTTCATTCATTTGCAAATTAATTGAATGTATTCACAGATATTTTTTGTATTTGTGGAATGTGTTTTATATTTACAGATTACACATTTACACGCAGATTGTCGATCTGTTCACACACATAATTATGAAACGTGTGCAGATCAAGAAATATTTGTAGATCACCCTCTGTGCATTTACAGGTATTAATGAGACAAATCTAACTCCATATGACTCGAATCCCTAGTCAAGAAAAACTAAGTCAAATCAGGCAACACCGAAATAAAGAAAATTGAGTGCCAAGTCAAGTAAAGCCAGACCAGAATGAAATTCCTTGTCGAGACCAACAAGTCCCAATTCAGGCAAACCCCAAGTCAAGATCAACTAGTTCCATGACAAGTCCTATGTCAAATCAGTTTAAGTCCTAAATTAAGTCCATGGTCAAGACCAACTCCTAATCTCTGTGTTTTGAGGCCTACTTTTCTTAATCAGAGTAACAGTATAGTACGTTTACAGAACTAATGACTGTTATATATTTATTACTTGAAATTGATGTAATAAGATTAAGAACTAATTTGCAGCCAACTAAGCTACGAGTAAAATGATATTTTAAATGATAGGAGTGATCCAAAATAGATCCCAGTTAATAAAGACATAGATATTTTTTAAATCCAGTATTGGTCAATTATAGTATTCAATTCGATACAGTAACAGCACCCATAATACTCATGTGTAGACAGTGTCATCCCCTTTTAAAGACATTCTAGTGCTAGACAAAAGACACCTTCAGTCACACACACACACACACACACACACACACACACACACACACACACACACACACACACACTTTCTGCATTAAATAATGTCATGGCAGATTCTTGAATTCTTTGCATTACAATTCATGTTGTATTTTAAGCTATAATGAAGAAACAATAACCATTACCTTGTTTGCTAAATCTCTGCATCACAACATCAGGATCAAATCAAGTGTTTTTCATCCAACCATCCTGGTATTTTACAGCACGTGTCTATTGGCAGGATTATGTTCGATACATAATATCCTGTTGAACTATGACTTTATCATTTTTATTTCTTTTTGAACATATATCATGTTGACTCACATTAGAAAAATTGCACATTCTGCTCTGTCCATGTGAACCAAACAGACAGAACTTAATCCTGAACAAGGATGAAAAATACGACTCTGGGAAAATAGACATGCAACGTCTCTGCAGTAAATCTCGGAAATGACATAATTGCCTGAGTTTGGTAACAATATAATGTTCCTCATCTGGCAGCCAGAAGTACTTTCAGTCATGAACATGAGTAAAAGATAAACACACACACACACACACACACACACACACACACACCACAAAGATACACACAGACAGCAACAATAAGAGAGAGAAAAAGAAAGTGTGTCTGTGTGTGTGTGTGTGTATGTGTGTGTGTCTGCGCCTCCTTTATGTTTACCATGATCCAGCAGGAGCATGGATTGAATATACTTATCCCATCACAATATGGCTTCAGAAAGAAGAACGTAACCTGTATGGCATCTCACTGAAAAAATCAATGACGCTATTGATAAAGGTGAGTGTGGGACTGGAGTTTTCCTTGTTAATTGCAACATTAT
The DNA here is from genome assembly GCF_006386435.1 of Epinephelus moara. Classification (NCBI taxonomy): domain Eukaryota; kingdom Metazoa; phylum Chordata; class Actinopteri; order Perciformes; family Serranidae; genus Epinephelus; species Epinephelus moara. Next base: position 3,467,681 of record NC_065511.1, read on the forward strand.
GGTGTCAGGGGCACAGCACTCAATTGGTTCATAAGTTATGAAAGGGAGCAATATGTACATGTAAACAATAGTAAATCACAACTTAATATTATTAAATATGGGGTCCCACAGGGATCAATATTAGGACTGCTTCTTTTTATTTTATATGTAAACAATATTGTGAATTCTTCTAATATTCTACATAAAGTCATTTTTGCTGATGACACAAATTTATTTTTGTCACACAAAAACTTAGAACATCTCCAAAATCATATGAATGAAGAATTGATAAAGGTGGACACCTGGTTTAAATGTAATAAATTATCTTTACATATCAGTAAAACTAATTTCATTGTATTTCGCTCAAATAGAAACCGAAATAATGTTGAACATATAAGTATTGAGATAAATGGCAGAGCTATTGAGAGGGTAGAATTCATTAAATTTCTGGGAATATATACTGATGAATTTTTTAATTTTAGGAAGCATATTGATGAATTGACAAAGAAATGATCTAAATACGTCGGCTTCATTTTTAAGTTGAGACACTTTCTTCCTCTTGAAGCTCTTCTAACCTTGTATCGGTCTCTATTTGAGCCTCATTTTAACTTATGTAATGTTATCTGGTGTAACACATATCCTAGCTATCTCGCGAAATTACAGATCTTACAAAAGAAAATTATACGAGTTATATCATGGACCAAGTTAAATGCTCCCTCTGATCCTCTTTTTTAGTTACCAACTTCTGAAACTCACTGCGTGCAACACTTTCCACAATGCCTGTGTAATGTATAATGTAGCATTTAGACTCAATTACAGACTCTGTCATCTCATTCCAATTTATTTACACACTCATGAACACAACACAAGGGGGAAACAACTTTTAAAGGGTAAGAAATGGAAACTGAAATGTACAAGTTTTAGTGTAACCTGTAAAGGTCCACAGACTTGGAACGAGGTTGACAGCACTATAAAAGAGTCAGCATCTCTGTGTATTTTTAAAAAGATTAAAACAACAACTGCTATTAAAATATGTTAAATTCCAAACCCCGTTTGGCTGTGGGTTTAAATTATGAAAACCTCTCATGTATGCGTGAGTCCTTGTACTTTATTTTCATGTACCAATACCTGATGTGTTGTATTGTATTGAAATTCTGTGCTCTTAGTATCTATGGAATAATCTTAGGATGTTTAGGGTTGGCTTAGAATTAGGTAGAAATAGGAAATTGTTTTCATAATTTATGTATGTTATTTGATGTCTGGGCCCCTGTTTACAAGCTACGGATAGCTTCTGGGGAGACCCATTTCACAAAAATGTATCTTGCTGGAGATTATGATTTGTATTTCTATTTTAAATGATTCGTAAATAAACTGAACTGAAAGACTGAAGACTGAAAGACATGGTGAACATGAAGTATTCAGTCCATACTGTGTGTGCTGTATGAGGGCCAATTCTTGATTGGCTCTCCAATGGTCCTGGACATGATTATACTCATGCAGTATAATCCAAGTCTCATATTTTAAATCGTTTGATTAGTGCTTCACAGACATAATAGCAATTCTATGTTGGTAACACTATTTCACTATTAACTCCCCACAAAACTAATGTGGCAAAAACACACAAGAGGCAGAGGAATTGTTACCATCTGAATAAGGGAAGCTGCACACACACACACACACACACACACACACACACACACACACACACACACACTCCCTTTTGTATATTGAGTCTGGCTTTGAGAAGGGCATAGAAAAGTTTTACTTTCATTTCAGCAAAAATACATGTGTTTATGAGCTTTTGAGGATAAATGCTTCTTGGATGATACTGCATGAGTTGTGTTTGAGTTTGTAAACAAATGTTTTTATATAGTTTGTGCTGCTGTTAAACGGGTTCCCAATCAATCGATAATAAGCTCACTGTTTTCCGTTGAGGCATGCGAGAAAACAAAGCTTTCTTCAAGAATTCAAGGTAACACAGCATGACAGATTGATTTACAAATGGTCATTTTATGGGTAAAACATTACTTTAAGATAGTGGTTGTTCCATATTTCTCAAGCATTCATTCTGATATGCATTCATTTACATTGTCTTTAATTAATTAGTCTCAGAATTAGGGAACAAGAGCAAAACAGTGCTGAACTATTGATCAGCTGCTTCAGTAACACATTCTTAAATGGTATCTGTAAGTAATGATGCATGTAAAGGGGACAGCTATTCCAATGATTGATGGCATGATAAAGACACTTAACAATCCATTGGCTTTTCTTTGTATGAGTTGTGTTCAAAACAGCCTGGAAACTGACAGACATTTTTAAGTACCAATGAATTTCTATGTGAATGCTTAGCTTTCTCACATACTGCATGACAATATAAGCAGTTTTTATGCCTCTGTGCCAATGACAGCTGTGGCCGGAGGCATTATGTTTTCAGGTTGCCTGTCTGTTTGTCTGTCTGTTCTTACATACAGTACATCTATTCCATTCTTTTGAACATAATATCTCAATAGCACCTTGAGGGATTTTTTTCAAATTTTGCACATCTGTTCTCTTCAACTCATTGATGAACTAATTAGTTTTTACCAGTCATAGGTCAAAGGTTAAGGTCACTGTGACCTTGTCTGTTTCACGCTTGTGAATGCGATATCTCAAAACACTTGAAGGAATTCCTTCAAATTTGGGACAAATGTGCACTTAGATTCAAGGATGAACTGATTTTCAACTGAATTTTGGTGGTCAAACATCAAGGTCTATGTGACCTCATCTTTCTCATTCTTGTGAAGGTAATATATCAGAAAGTACCACGAGGGAGTTTCTTCAAATTTGGCACAAACGTTCACTTGGACTCAACAATGACCTGACTGGATTTTGGTGGTCAAAGGTCAGTGTGACCTTGTATCTGTCTCATTCTTGCAAACGCAATATCATAAGCACAGCTTAAGGGAATTTATTTAAATTTGACACAAATGTCCAATTAGACTGAAAAATAAACTGATTAGAATTTTATGGTTGAAGGTCAAAGGTCAAAGTCAGTGTGAGCTCACAAAATATATTTTTGGCCATAACTCAAGAATGCATTTGCTAATTCTGACAAAACTTCACACAAATGTCTAATAGGCTAAAATAATGATATTTTATATCCAAAGGTCAAAGGTCAACTTCACTGTGACATCATAATGCACATAAAACACTTTTCTGGCCATTACTTAATGTCATATCTCAGGAACAGAGGGGGTGACATTTGGTCAGATACTGAATTGATGACACCAATGTTGAGTGTCCACCCTGAAACTGTGCTGATGGTATAGATCTTCTGTGCTGTCTGGGCGACAATGAAGCTCACCACAGGGGTGGTAATTCTAGTTTATATATATGAATTTTTCAGCTTTGGAGACAGTGTGTTAAATATATGTGAATTGTCTCTGTTCTGGGGACAGTCCATTAAATGTGTGTCTGAATTTAATCTGTTCTGGAAACAGTCCATGAAATAGTGAGAGTGTCTGAATACAGTCTATTTTTCAGCAGAGTTGATGGCATGTGTAAATGAGCGTGGAAACAGTTCGTTGTAAGTGGATATTTGCTGTTGTGAAAAAAGTCAGTGAAAATTATAACAGTATGTTTGCTGCTCTGGAAACATTCCCTGAATGAATTTTGTGTTCTGTGTTCAGTAACCATGTAAGGACACAGGTTGGTGGTGGAGGAACAGTACAGTTTTCCTCCACTGAGTCCCTTCTGTTTTGTGTCCATATGGCAAAAGCTGGTACCAGCATGTGTTATGACGTGGTGATTTGATGCTGTACAAACTGGTTTGCCCAGTTCATTGTAGGTGAAGACTTCTGGTGGCTGTCTGTCTCTCCTCTGCCTTTTGGGAGTCTGTAAAGCCTTGTTGTAATTTCTACTCAGACCTGGTGTTGAGGGTGCCAATATGCTGTCCTCCAAAACCATATAATCTGGAACTGTTTTCACTTGATTTGATGTCGCCCTTTGATCAGGCAAGTGTCCCACCTTGGACTCAGAATTCATTGAATCATTAACATTGTTCAACCAATGCACCAGTTTGTAGAAATTCTTTCCAGTTACTACCAAGCTTGCCTGTTCCACCCCTGGGAGTCATGTTTCTGATGAGGACATGTTTGCCCTCTTCCAACACAGAACACCAACACTTTCTGGTAATCTCATATGCTTCCTGCATTCCATTTTTTCATTTATTGCTGGTGGTCTGAGGTCCCAGTCTCTGGAATTAGATGGAATAGTAAATCAATAGGAAGTCATGGGGCCAAACAAAAGGTAGAAGGGGCGAAACCCTGTGACTTCACCTTTTGTATGCTTGTTTAATAACTCCTCCCAGTTGACTTTCTCCCTCTATGTGAGCATTTTTAGTATTTGCAAGAGCATCCTGTTGAAACATTTCACTTAACCATTGCCCTCTGGGTGATACCTTGATATCCTTGAACTTGCAATGCCAGTCTGTTCTCATTCCAGAGTCGTCAGGTATTACAGTTTTGTCAATGATTTTGGTATCAGACACTGACGCAAAAAGGCACTTTTACAGCGATATGATATGCTGTCAGGAAGCATCGTGTATTACACACTGATGGTATCAGTTAGAAACACCGCTGGTAATAACATTAGTATGGTACGCCGTTGGGTGGCAAGTGTAAGTGTATAACAGTGCCAGACAGCCTCTGTTTACAACACCACCAGTAATAAGATCATACAAGAACAACATTGTATGAGGATCTGGGAAGTCCCCATAGGGCAGCCATAGGCCATAGGCCAACAAACCCTGGACTTTTACCCAGGAGGCTGCTGTTCAATTCCTGTGTGAATGTTGAGCCAAACCATGATGTTTTTTCCTAAACCTAACTACATGCTTTTGTTGCACAAGAAAATAAATGTAAATACAGTGTTTTACTAACATAAGTTTATTAAGAAAAAGGCTGTATGCATCTAACAAGCAGAAACTTCACCTTTCCTGTGAAAACTGACTTGTATTTTGAAAAGACGCAATGCATGTAATGCATAAATTGACACAGCATCCCTTTGCCCCCTTGGTCATGATATATCCTCAAGGCAGATCCGCACCTCAGGGAGTAGCCATTAAAGATCTTGTCAGCCACTTTCTTGCCTGATTTTAATTTTGTGGCATATGTTTGTGAGAATGTCATGGAATGGTCCAATATGTGACCAATATGTGACCAATATGTATTCATATCCACCAGAACATGTGTCCACATGCAGGAAATCAACAGACACCATTCGAGAAGGCCAAGTAGTGACTGTGCTGGTGAGTGGTAGTTTGGTTTCTCTGCAGCTCATAGAAACATGATGTATAATCTCCCCCTGCATCTTAGGCCAGAGGTGAAAGTCCGCCATCTTAGCTACCCACTGGCATTCAACACTATGTTTGGCAGTTGACAAAAAATTACTGAGTATTTTGCTGTCTGTGTACATGATGCAAGGGGAGCCCATCAGATAGTCTCTCCATTTTTATGGACAACTCACCTTAGAGCCAGGAAAGTCAGTTGGATGCTGATGCTGAATGTTGACTAGAGGCATCTGTGTGTAGAGTGAAAGGTTTACTAAAGTCTGGAAATGCAAGGATTGGTGGCTCTAACAGAAACCAAAATCAGTGCAATCCCATTTTAAGGCTTTTAGTGAGGATAGGTTGCAAACTAGCTTTGGGGGCAGCAGGCTGAGCAGAGTACTCTAGATGCCCCTCTCCCCAACAACACTTTCCAGCTCCTCCTGGGCTCCTCCCAGAGGTGTTCTGGGCATGTCCAACTGGTGGGAGGCCCCAGCCCCTGGGTAGACCCAGAACACGCTGGAGGGATAATATATCTTGTCTGGCCTAGGAACGCCTCAGGATCCCCCAGGAGGAGCTGGAAGACAATGCCCCATTTCCTATAAAATATAATAAGACATGCTGCCACTTTGACAAAAACACACATTAACATCAGCAGGCAGGCAAAACAGCTGAGAGCTAGCTTACCCATAAAGTGTAGTAAAGTTTACTTTTAATTGAAACACATATAAAACATGGCTTAAAAAAAATAGTTTGGATTTTTTTAAGGGGGGCTGTGTGAGATACTTATCCATAGTCAGTTTATTACCTATAGTAGAGGGCAGTCGACACACTCGCACTTTGTGGAAGCAGGCAGGAGTTTGCCACAGAGGCTCAACAATGCATCACTGTGGATGGGGGTTAGCAGTAAAACATACTCTAGCCACTTAAAAAAGGCCTACCTAAAACTATAATTATCATCTTGGAGTTGTATGTCTCTGTAAACAAGATGCAGTTACAGTTTACATCCATGTCTTTCCAGACTCATATGTACCATGACAGTTGACAATGCTTCAGTTATGAAAAATATGAATGTTGCTGCAAAGAAGCTTAAAATCTAAAATGAGAATGATTCACACACATCTCCTCCGAGCAGCACAGAAGATCAATCAGAAGATCAAGATGAGTGTCACCAATTGAGAGAGCTACTACTGCCATGAGTAGGACTTGCTTAAAACACATCTTCAGGATCTTCTCAATCAGAAGATGTCAGAGCTTCACACTTTACTGGTTGTGTCATAGTTCTGCTTCCTGGTCTGCCATCCATGCCATTCATCCTGATCATTCAGTAAAATTCCACTCATCCCACCTCCTTGCCACTCCTACCTGTCCACCAGTCAGCTGTCCACACATTTCCCGGTCCTGGCTGTCCACCATGCCCACCTCATCAGTTGACTCTAATCATTCACAATCAAGCCTGCATTTAAGTGCTAGCTTCACACACACCAGTTGCTAGATTGTTCTTTGCCATTCACATGCAAGACTTTCCAGCTTTCACTCTTGGACTGATTCTTCGTTGCTGACACTAGCTGTCTCAGACCCTCCGAGAAACTCCTCAGCCTTCTGTCCCTGACTACGAGCTGTTTCTGGTGTCTGTTTTGTTTGTCAAGTTTTCCCTTGAAGACTCTACATGAGTTTCCTGTTCATCTGCCTGTGCTAACCTGTGCTGTGGAATAATTTGCCATGTGGTGGCATAACCGTCTTTGTGTGTGTGTCACTGAGATTACTCACCATCGCTGGTTCCTCGACTCCTCACCTAGTCTGACCTACCTTCTGCCTGCTCCCCATTGGTGTGTTTGCCCCTCACATGTGCTTACCTGGTTTAGGATCCCTGCCCGACTTTTTCTCCTGCCTGCTTGGTCATGGTACCATTGCACACAACTGTCTGGTGTGTGTGTGCTTCCTGCAGACGGTGGTCACTCACCTGCTGTCTGTTTTGGCGTGGCCTGTTGAAGCTTTTGGATCAATCATGTGCCTTAGGAGAACCCCTTTGCCCGCCTCAGCACCATAGGGAGTAGAGCTTTCTGCTGCTCTGCTCCTCAACTTTGGAACTCACTCCAACCTGACATCCGCAACATTGATTCTCTTCCACTCAAATCCAGACTCAAAACTCACCTGTTCAAATTAGGATACGCTCTTTGATTGCACTTTACATTTATTTCCTGAGTTTTTTTTCCCTTTTTTTCTGTATTGTTTCCTCTGTGTTGTTGTCTCTCCTTGTTATTATTTATTACTTTGTTTGCTATTGCACAGTGACCTTGAGTGTTTTGAAAGTTGCTAAAATGTATTATTATTATTATTATTATTATTATTATTATTATTATAACCCAAGACTTGGACTTTCATGTTGTTTCACCTGCTCAATCTGTGTTCTGCTAAGAGGTGCATTAAAGGCTATAATAAACTGTCCTTTTTGTCGGTGGTGCTGCATCTAGTTTTAAACCACACCCACTACAGGTTGTTTGGTAATTGTGTCACTTATTTGTACGTAATATGCATTATTCTCCCTGATGGCTGGGTACAGCAGTCCTCTTTAGTAAGCGTCTCTCTCACTTTTTGGCAATGGTTTTACATAATTCTCTGAGAGAAATTTTTACTGCAAATGCCAAGTTGGTGTGTGTGTTGTGTGCAGGTGGTGTGTTCATATCTATACTTAGTGCAACTAGCCACAACTGTTTTCATTTCTTTGTTTGAACAGTACGAAAAGTCTGAATGCACAACAGCACACTCTGACCACAGCAGGGTCAGAAAGTGCTATTGCCTCGGTCAGCTATAATAAAAGGGAGTGCGATGAAACTATGCCACCGGAAACCTCCCACCTCATCCACTTTTAGATAATGGATATACATATTAAGGACAGGGGTTAGTTGAGGTATGGGGCCCATTCCTCGCCCAGTTATTGGATGCAAAAGGTGGATGCCAGCTCCCTCCGCATAATGTGTATTTGTACCAGGTATGTGATGTTTAGCTGCATTTCCACCAAACACTTCAGGTATAGTACCATTAGATCCTGTACATAACCCGTACATACTATTTTGTGTTTACACTGCAGACAGTACTCTTGAATGTAAGCGGGGGTTGTTACTAGATATTAGCCTAATAGTCATGTCACTGCGCCATCCAGCTCTTGCTGTAATCCCTCTTCACCAGTGATACAGAGGAAGGTTTGCACCTTACTGATCATCTATCGGGATGCACACCAACAATTTTAGAACAAAAAGGGAACAGGCTGGAGTGTTTAGAATTTTTATCACAGTTGATGAAATATTTAAAAACTGCAGGTTTGTGCATTGAGTCCTTGTCAAGCAAGAGTGACGATTCTCTTATGACAAATCAACGGACTGCAGTGCTTCTAGAGGGGTAATGAAAAAATGCTTTGTGACTACATGACAATATCAATTGGTTCATCATTGTGTAGCAACAAGTCTGCCAGTCTGGGCTGGACTCTCATTTGCCAGATAAGAATCCTGGAACTGGCTGTTACATAATACATCTCATGGTGCAACCTGGACACATCATCAGTGAAGGACCTGGCATCATTGGGTGTTTTGGGTCTTATCTTCAGACACCCTCTTCCAGGCGACCCGGCCGGGGGTGATCAGTCCCAGACCTGTGTCCAGGTAGCTAACTGTGCCATTTGTCACCCCTCTTAATCCAGAGCCACCGGGAAGCCTTCTCAGCGGCTTCCAGGATGTTCTTGGTGGCTCGTTGTCTCTGCTGCCCATAGATCCCCCAGGACCCGGTGTAGAGATCGCCCTGCAAAGCCCCTGCAGCCTATTTTGACAGGCTCACAGCGGGCCTTCCACCCCTGCCTCCGACACTCTGCTACCAGAGAAGCATATTTGGCTCTTTTTCTCTTTTGTGCCTCTGTAACTATGATTACATTAATTCATTGTAGCCCCATCCAAACCTGGTGGTGCTGGTTGTGGGTAATGGATGTATTTCTGATTAGATCATAATGATTGTTAGTACTCAGTACCTCAGTAAAAAGGGTGGAAAAAAGAAACCACACCTCTCGCTGGACTGTGTTTGGTCTTCATATCTTATTTATAAATTTTCTGAAAAAACTACCCTCAATATCAGTTTATGATAAATCTCAGTTAAGTCATGGGCAATATATTTACAGGATATTTCTCTGTTGTATTTTTGTAAGCATCATTAAAATGGCTGTTAATGTTAAGGAGATTTAGAGGGGTGGAAATGCATGACATCATGGGCTGAAACAGGCTGAATTAAAAAAAACTGATAACAACTAAGAAAACTGGGCATGCAAAGTATAGTTTGGTCAAGCAAATGTGCTAGCCTTTAAAGTGACCAGGAAAAGTTCATGCATTCAGTTTTGAACTTAACATGGAGGCAGTGTAGGTCTTATGTCATGTGCATACAGGGCCGTGCCTGACCAATTTGGCACCCTAGGCAAGATATTTGCACCTCACTCCCTGGCGACCTCAGGCATGCTGGCGCCTATAGCATTTGCCTAACCTGCCCTATGGGCGGCACGGCCCTGTGTGCATAACCCTCTGATAAAATATCCAGGTTTTCAACAGAAACCAATATTACATAGAAAAATCATATTTGAAAAAAATCTGGCAAACCAACATGTCATCAGATTACATAATAATTAATGCAAGTTACAGTTCAGCAATATATGAGTGTAGCACTCTGGCAACACTGCTGAAACAGTTTGTAGGCAGGTGGGAAGGACTGATGCATATGTGGACAAAAGGGCTGTATACGCACATACAGATGTTTACAGAGGGAAAATGTTCCTAAACCTTTTATTACACTGCACACCACGCTAATGATGGGAACAATGAGCCAACATCATCAAAAGTTACATGTCACACCCATCACACCCCTTTTGATGCTGTTTAAAATCACACACTGCAGCGAAATAATGCTGCCTTTGTTTTGTTTTTTTGAAATGCCCAATTTCTAAAGGGCTTAAGTGTCTGATTTTAGAAAGAATGTTAGCATCCTGGAAACAAAAGAGGCGTGACCTGCATGGCATGTAACACAACAGCGTCGGCCTCTGGTGTAACATATAACAGACAAGTTGGCAGCTTTTTATAAACAATAATAGTGGCATAACAATCATTTATCTGCCATGTTATATGGCAGCTGATCTTGTCCTCTGCTCAGAGGATAAGAGGCTCCTAGGCCTCATTGTTTTCCCAATTTGCTGACATTTTTGGTCATTCTATGAGTTAGCTGCTTACTGCAATCAGCTGCTTTTTAAATCTCCCTGGGATGGGGCGCACACATAACACATCATCAAAATGTACACCCGTCATGTCCTCGGTCCCATCCCGGCTGTCCCTTTTACACAGATGTCATTTTGGCTCTGTTACTACCTCCACTGCCGGCGTAAAGGCGAGACAACTCTGTCTCCCCATTCTGCGATTGTACCTTTTATACAGAACGGCAAGGGGGAGTAACAGCACAACATTCCAGCATTAAACAGGCCATGTAAAGGTCCAGACACACCAAACCAACTTCAGAGAACAAGCAGCAACCAAGGACTCCCACTGCATCACCTGACGTTGCTGTGTCTTGGCAAAAAAAGTTGCACATGAACATACTCCAAAGGCTACATCCGACGGCTCACCAGCACATAAGCTACAGTATGTGCCTATGTGAGAGGAAATAACTCTCCACACCAGCAGGTGGTGTTAGTCTGTATTCATGATTCAAAAAGAGAAACCAGAAGATCGTCTTGACCCTCGTTAGCCAGTTAGTCAATGTTGAAAGAACAGAGCATATGAACAGTAACACAAACCATCAGGAAACACTTTTGCTTAAGAACTCAATGGCTAAAGAAAAATAATCTGACCTTATGGAACAAGTTTGTTTTGGTCTCCATCCCTCTTGACTTTAGCTGTTTAACTTTCCTTACTTCCCTTCTTGTGCGCTGAGCTGAACTGTCAGTCAGAGCAATTTCATTCCCTGACAGACTCCACTATCAGCAATTCAACATGCTGAATCTGTGACAAAAAAATCTGACTAGTGCTGATTAGGGCCAGTGATGCAAGACATATCGCACCGACTAGGGCAACGTAGGCTCACCGATGAGTTAATTAAGGGACGGCCGGCTGTCGCTTTGGTGTGTTGGGGGATTGAGTGTCTGTGTGGTCACTTTGTGTAAAAAAGAAAACAAAGCCTTGTGTGTGATTTCACACCTTAACAGCCAGCGCTGAGAAGACAGGGTGTCCTTTTCACACAGCCACCCCTGGGACCTGCACTGCAACACCACCAAAAATAGACCAAGGCCAAGAGATCAAGGGTCAATCAGGGTCATGTGACTAATAAGCTTGTACTACCACTCCATCTCTCTACACAATTCTGGCTTTGCTTTGGATAGTGAGATAAAGGGGAGATGGGGAGGGGTGTGTGTATGGGGGAGGGTGACATGGGGATAGTATGATGTTGAAACATGGCCACATGAATAGAAAAACAATAAAAGATGAATGTGAGGGAGGAGAGAGGGGAGTTAAAGAGGAGGTGGAGGGGGGCAACAGGGTTCAATACAAGCAAACATAGGACCACAGTCAGGGGATAATCAATCCATCAGCTAGTCTATCAAGACATCAGTCAATACATACACAACTCAACATTGAGCTGTCAGTCAGTGCTCAATAAATCACTTGTGTAAATAGCTACACCTGAAACAGCAATTGGTTTGAGCTACAGCTGCCTGTTGATAAGCTTTGTTTACATCTCCAGCATCATTAACATTGTAAACTATAGTCAAACATCCTGGGATACAGGTTGAAAGGGTCACTTCAAGTACAACAGAAAACCCATTTTCTCGTCATCCTCTAATATCTCCTCATGCAGATAGCTTAACTTGTATTTGTGTTTTGCACCACATGTACCCACACAAATTTTCGTTTTCCTGTGCCCAACAAACTATTTGTTGACAGCCTGACAAAAAAATGTAACGTGATTTAGTATAGTAACTTTGGTCAGTGGATTAGGCTACTCTTACTGGATGATACATGTAATTGTGTGTTTATTTGTGTGGTATCATCAGTCACAGCAAACGTGTTGAGTATTAACAAACCTCCTCAGGCCTGACTTGAGGTCACGCTCCTCAAGCTGCTTCCACCAGCTTTCTCTCACAGACTGACAGTCAGACAAACAATAATCCCTTCTGTGATTTAAATTAAATGTAAAGAAAACATGTTTTAGGAAATGTACAGTTGTGAAATTGAATGTGACACAGGGGAAATTAAAATCAGATGGTGGTCCAGCTGTGTTTGGCTGAGGAAAGATGAGGTGTGTGAGCAAAATACTTGAGTTGCATATGATTTTATGTGCATGTTCCTCAGAGGTCTGAGTGTTTGTGCTCATGTATGTGTTGTCACTGTTGCTTACGAATGGTGGACGTGACCTGTACAAGATCCAGCTGCATTGTGCTTCCAGCAGATAAGACCACCCTGTGTCTCTGACAAAGGAGGGCCTGGGTGGACCTGGGCGTTCAGGATTATGATGTTCCAGTGAAACCTCCTGGGTTCTGTCATGGAAGCCTGGTCCGCTTAGCTCATCTGCACAATACATTGCCACAAGACATACCACTGACCCATTACTCTGCATCCCTCCTATTCTGTAACCAAAGCAAGTTAGCTAGAGGCATATATCTGGCTGATGATAGTGGTATATGTTCCTACAGCTGTGGAAGCAATCACAGAAAAAGCAATGAACTGTCCTCACAATTCTGTTCAGAGACCTTTACCCTAATTTAGGAGGCCTAAGAGTTTCACTTCCTGACAGTTCCCAACAATATATTAAGTCTCTGATTGGGTTCAGGTATGTGTGTTGCCTACAGGTATCCTAGGGTTGCCAACTCTCATACTTTTGGTGTGTACACACACTTTTACCCTCAATCTGACGCTGCCTAAACAATTGTTGCTACAAGGCACTGCACGGCAACACGTTGGTTACACAGGCATTATTTTCCTTTTGTGCATTTGGCAAATGTTAACCATCAAGAAATTGTCACAGACAGCATTTCACATATTTTATGAAGTGTCCCCTAACCCAAAACCTCACAAAACTCAAGCATTTTTAAGGGAGTCTAAGACTTTCACCTTGGGTTAAAAGGAGTGTATTTTTGTTTATAGCATTCTTTAGGGTGTGCCCCGAACACATCAAATCAACTGCACAGTATTTGACCCAACCTTCTCTGTCAAAAGTCATGTAACATAGTGTTATGGTGTGGCACCAAAATGAACTAAAATGGTATCATTTATTTTACTTTGGGTGAAACCTCCGGGCAGGAACATACTTTCTTAGGGTGCTTTCACACCAAACCTGTTGGGTTCAGTTACAACTCAGGTACATTTGCCCAATCAGCATAGTTTGCTTGGGCTATTCAATTGAGCCCTGGTGTGGACCAAACAACCAAACTTAGATGTTTGAAAAGGTGGGTCTCAGTCCATTGTCAAGCCGACTCTGGTTTGTTTGAGGTGTGAATGTAAACAAACTACAGGTTTTTATGACAGCAGATGTCAGTTTAACATGATTTTAACAGCTAAACAAGTAATAAATCCATCTACTGATCACAAAATCTGTCCGCCATCTCATTATTGTATAAGGCCATGTATATTACCTATTTCTTGTAATTATTTGGTCACCATGACAATATATATGCATGTCAGCACAAGGATTTTCCCTGATTAAAAAGCTGTTTAAACTGCTGTGTTTGAATCTGACTGGATGTACTTTGCCCGTTCATAATGTCTATTAAAAAGTGTGTAATAGTGATCCCACAGTAATAAACCCCGATTCATTACTATACAAGACACCGCCTGTCATTATTCATAACGTGGTTAATTTGCAGTCTAATTATACAAATAATGCTTACAATCAGCTATTTTTTCATGAGCTCTTTTTGACACCAAAGAACAAAATTAAGCACATCAGAAGCATTTAAGTGCTGCCAAAACCTAAGCTTCCTCTCCCCCCACGTGTATGCCACATACCTTTTTTAAACCCTGATGGTGAATTGAAATGGTTGCATTTGATTAAGTGCACCTACGGGTGATTAAGCCCATGGCATCAAACCAGGTACCCAAAGTTGGCAATAGCTGCATCGAGTCAGGGTCAGGTTCAGTAATGGTTTTAATTTCAGATTCAATGCATTACTAATTTCTCTCTATGTTTGAACTGTGCTGCAAATAGGACATGTAACACCCAGCTGGAAAAGAGAAAAACACAAGAGGTATGGTCTATGCGTAGTATGAGCCTGCTGAGCTACAAGTAATGAAAGTAAACAAGACTTGCGAAGGAGGAGCTCTGCACATAACCAGTGATTAAGAGGAAGGCTTCTCCATTGTGGAAACAACGCTATCGACCATTTTGAATGTTTGTGATATAAGCAAAATCCTGTAGTGGAAGGCATGTTGAGTCTTGTTATCACCCTGAGTTTCCCAGGCCATTCGGACAGAACTGGGCCAGCTGTTTCCCCTTGTCTCCAGTCTTACTGCGCATTCACACCGGGCGCGAGTGAAGTGAATTACTCGTGCGTAACGCGTGTAACGCGCCGCGCGTAACGCGTGAGTTTGGACGCCAGACCATTTTGTTAATTCGCGTTATCGCGTCAGTTGCGTGAGTAGCGAGCCCGCCCATTTTCACTAGATCATCAACATCTGGCCTGCCATTCTCTCCTCAACCATGGCTGAGATAACCACCATCGCTGCTTTGTACCTGCTCTGGAAGTCCCAGATGCGTCGGAGGGCCAAACACCGTCGTTTTTGGGTTTACCCTATCCTGCAGAAGCACATCAAGCTTGGCGAGTTTCACCACCTCCTCCAGGAACTCCGTCTGGAAGATAGCCGCTTTCAGGTCGAGGTCAAGGTCAAGGTCACATTTATTTCTATAGCACATTTAAAAAGACAGAAGTCACCAAAGTGCTTTACAAGAACATTGTGAAAATTACAATACCACATAAATAGAATGATAAATACCAAAATATAAAAACAGATACAAAACACAAAAAACAGAAACAAATATATAAACAGACAGACAGTTAGAAACAACATCAATTACACATAGAAAAACCTGAGACAGAGCATACGTATATTACACAAAGTCAAGATGATTTAAATCTTCCCAGGGATTCTGCATGTCTAACATGCAACGGCAAGCTATTCCAGAGCTTGGGAGCAGCCACTGAAAATGCTCGGCCTTTAGTTTTAAGCCTTGATCTGGGCACTTCAAGCAGCAGATCACCTGAAGACCTAAGGGCTCTGACTGGATTGTGAGTTTTTAACAGCTCCGCCAGATACTGAGGGGCCAATCCATGTAAGATTTTAAAAACAAACAACAGAATTTTGAATTGTATTCTAAAATGAACAGGAAGCCAGGGTAAGGACATCAGAACAGGTGTAATATGGTCCCGCTTCTTGGTGCCAGTCAGGAGGCGAGCCGCTGCATTTTGGATTAGCTGCAGGCGACGAAGGGAGCACTGATCTAAACCAACATAAAGAGAATTACAATAATCAAGTCTTGATGATATGAAGGCATGAATGACCCTCTCCAAATCCTTGGAAGACAAATAGGGCTTAACTTTAGCTAGCAATCGAAGCTGATGAAAAGAACCTTTCACAACCGTGCCAATTTGTCTTTTAAGATTTAGATCAGTGTCCAGAGTCACACCAAGGCTTTTGATCGACCCACTGATATTTGTGGTAAGGGTGTTCAAATTATGAAAAGAGTAAGTAAAACATTCTGCATATCCAAAGACAATAACCTCAGTTTTCGTATCATTCAAATTAAGGTGGCTTTTGCTCATCCAAAGCTTTATGTCAGTCAGACAGGCTAATAAGGGATTCAGCGAGTGCTCACAGTTCATTTTTAGAGGGAGATAGTTCTGTACATTGTCCGCATAACAATGAAATGATATATTATGCTTACGAAAAATGGACCCAAGAGGAAGCATATACAACAACGGTCCCAAAATAGACCCCTGAGGCACCCCACAAGTTAGAGGAGCCATGCTAGAGGAGAATTTACCCAACATTACAGAGAAAGTCCTGTCAGCCAAATAGGACTGAAGCAGCATGAGGGCCAACCCCCTGATCCCCACATACTGATGTAGACGTGACAACAGGGTCCTGTGATCAACAGTATCAAATGCTGCAGTCAGATCTAAGGTCACCAAGACAGCAGCACATCCTGAATCTACAGTTAAAATGATATCATTAAAAACCCTCAGAAGGGCTGATTGAGTGCTATGGCGGGGCCTGAAGCCAGACTGAAACTTCTCAAAAATATCATTTTTCTCAAGATAAGCTAACAGCTGATTAGCCATTACCTTCTCCAGCACTTTTGATAGAAATGACAATTTAGAAATAGGCTGAAAATTGGAGAGGACAGAGGGGTCAAGATTGGGTTTTTTGAGAAGCGGCTGCGCTATGGCTCGCTTCAGCGGAGCTGGAAAACACCCTGAAACAAAACAAGCATGGACCAACATTATGACAAAAGAACCAGTGGAGTTAAAAACCTTCTTGAAAAGGCTGGAGGGGATGCTGTCTGCTGGACAATTAGTGTGTCGGAGCTTGTTCACAACATCAGATAACTCAGACAGTGATATCAGCTCAAATTAACAAGAGAATCTAGAACATTAAATAGAACCTTGGGCCTATTGATGTTATTGGAGACAAGCTTTGAAAAGTAGTTGGCTTTAGCAGCTTTCACCGCATTCTGATACTCTAGTAAGCAGTCACGCAAAATATCAAATGACACCTGTAGCTTGTCTTTCTTCCATTTTCTCTCAGCACGCCTACAGGAGCGCCTGAGAGCACGGATAGAGTCATTGATCCATGGTTCAGAGGGAGCCTTGGAGCATGTGCTCCGAAAGGGAGCAACAGCGTCCAAAATGCTAGTGCACTTAGATTCAAAGAAAGCTACAAGATCCTCAGGACTAAAAACACAAAACTCATTCATAGCTGCATTCACAGATGCATCAAAGATTGTGCAAAATTGAAGTGAGGTATCTGAATTAATAACACGGAACTGACGTGTAGGAGGACGAGCACTAACACCAGAGCAGGGGACATTAGCAGAGAAAAGAACAGGCAGATGATCAGAAATACAGGCACTGTCACAAATCTCATTTATACTAACAGGCAGGCCATGGGATAACACCAGGTCGAGTGTGTGCCCCTTTTCATGTGTTGAATCAGAGACCCACTGGGTAAGATCAAAGGATTCAATAAGAGAAAGAAATTCCTTAACCAGTGGTTTATCCTTACAACATACATGAATGTTAAAATCTCCTTGGATTAAACATTTGTCATAGGTCACCAAAATACTAGATAGGAAGTTTTCAAAGTCCTGCAGAAAGTGTGTACTATATTTAGGTGGACGATAAACCACTGCAAATAACATGGGAGGAGAAGAGTTCAATTTAATAAGCTGCAACTCAAAACTGGAGTAGGTGGCAGATGGAATTTGTCTACAGTAGAAGCTGGACTTGTACACACATGCTGTCCCCCCCCTTTTGCCTGTAATCCGAGGGGAACTGAAAACATTACAGTCAGGAGGGAGAAGCTCGGAGAGGGACACGGACACCCCAGCTTGAACCCAAGTTTCTGTAATAAACATCATATCTAGCTCACGGGAGGAGAAAAATTCCTTTAACACAAAGGTCTTGTTTGCCAGTGACCTAGCATTGATTAAGGCCATGCTCAAAGTGATATGATGTGAATTAACAGGAGGCTGAGTACTGATCTTTACAAGGTTATTCAAAACAGAACCATCTGGCCTAAAATTACTTCGAAACAGGGGAGCCCTTGGCTTGTTTATGACTGTAATATTTGCATTTGTATATTTACCAACTGAAGTGACATGTAAAGAATTGCTCAAAACATTAAAATTGGTAGAACAACTAATCAACTGAGTTTGCTGGCCATTAATATTTTCCTCTGTAGAGACAGCCTTCTTGCATGATGCAGAATGGTTAAACTTATTAAGTGTAACAGAGGTCAAGGTGTTGCAGACCTGAGAGGAATTAACCACATCCAAGTCTAAAATAGCACAGGTGATGACTGGGGTGATGGAGGAGCTGCCAATAGGACAGTAGGGGGGGCTAGCGATAGAAACAGTTTGCTCTGATGAAATCAGAGAGGAAGAGGAGGAGGGGGAAGTCAGTGATTGTGTGACGTCAGATGTAAGCAGTCAGTTCCATGTGGCGAAACGCAAAGCGTGTTGAATGTTGACGGTCAACATTTGATGGCCCAGTTTATTTGGATGGATTCCGTCGTGACTGAGCAGAGGCCTTTGATTCCAGAAAAGATTAAAATTGTTAATAAAAGTCACATCATGGGCCCTGCAGGCGGACAGAAGCCAGTAATGAAGGGAGAGGACTTGACTGAAAAGAACGTCGCTGTGAGAGAGCGGTGCAGTGGGGCCGGAGATGAAGATGGATTTGCCAGATTGTTTTAAAAAGTTTAGAAGGTGGATAAAATTGGCCTTGGTCACTTCAGACTGTTGGCGAGCAGTGTCATTAATGCCCACATGGATAATGAGCCGTTTTATGGAGGTCGGGAGTGATGGCAGAATATTCTGGAGTTTATTTAGGATGACGGGGACAGTGGCACCAGGAAAACAGAGAGTGGTAGCATTAAAAAACCGAACACTCCTAATTATTGAATCACCAATTATCAGTGTGGTGGGAGGAAAGAGTGGATGGGGAGATGAAGGCTTTGTGCTACCAGAAAGAGACGGCGCCCCCTCAGCAGTCGCAGAGCGGGGTGAATTCACCTGATGAGGATGAGCAGGCTGGACAGACGGGTGCTGTGGTGATGTGGAGCAGTCCGACACCAAGGGCTGTACACCACTGGACCGCAGGCAAGTCGAGCCGCTGGAGCATCTGTTCACTGCCTCAATCAGCAGCCTGCGGCAGTGAGAGGAGGACTTCCCCGGCTGTTTGTTTTGCCGTCCCACGGTGGATCCAGCGGACCGGGTAGCCATGCGGTCAGCATCCAGGCGCAACAGCGGCAGATGGAGCGGTGCCACCGGCCACAGGTGAGGGAGATGCAGCAGCGGCAGGCGGAGTGGTGCCAGCGGCCACAGGTGAGGGAGACGCAGCAGCAGGAGGAGCGGTGCCGCCGGCCACAGGTGAGGGAGACGCAGCAGCGGCAGGCGGAGCGGTGCCAGCAGCCACAGGTGAGGGAGACGCAGCAGCGGCAGGTGGAGCGGAGCCAGCGGCCACAGGTGAGGGAGACGCAGCAGCAGCAGGAGGAGCAGTGCCGCCGGCCACAGGTGGAGGAGACGGAGCAGCGGCAGGAGGAGTGGTGTTGCTGGCAGCCGGTGGAGGAGACGCAGCGGCAGCATGACGGGCCGCGAGAGCCGGAACAACAGGTGCATCGCCAGGATGAACCTCCTCCATCAGGATGGCGAAGCGGTTGGAGAGAGCCACAGGTGGGACTTGCCTCCCATCCGGATCTCCCTTTCGACCACGGGACGCCACTGCTGTCCAGGGCAGCTCAGACAGCTTTGGAGTGGAGCTGTACACCGGGACCATGGGCCCATTTCCTGAGCCGACCTCCGGCCCAGCTGACAGCGGCGTTGTGATGTCTTGGTCCACGGCAGCAGCAGTGTTGAAAATGCCTGGTGTTCCTACATCCAACAGTCCTTCGGAGGAGAGCCCACCAGTCTCAGCTGCTGCACCCTCTGGACGATCCGGCGCAGCATCAGCATACAGCGAGGGCAGCCAGGGAAGGGTGGTTGCAAAGGCCGAGGCCATCACTGACACCGAGGAGGTCGGTGAACGGGCCGCCGTCACAGCAAGACCGGATGACCGGAGAAAGGAGATCTGTTTTGACTGGGTAGCAGTATCCCTCGATCATCCTGTTCTTTTTCCGAAGCTCTGATTTCAGCCTCTGGATGTCCTCCCATAACTGTGAGTACTGACTTGTGCAATCTACAGTATGCACATAGACATTAAGATTGAGTTCTGTTCATAAATAGCCTAAGTCATAAAACTGCACGAAACAGGTTTTAAAAGGCCCGGGCCTATGTGCTCGCGCTTCCGTGTTAGCACTTGCAGATGACAGGTCCGAAAAATAACTTACAATCTTCGTCCGATGGCTAAGATCCTTCCTCCAGTTACAGGGTATGGATCAAAAAGCAATGATTCAAACATGTACCGACGGGATATGGGTAATACGTGGATTAAATTAGTTAAAAGTTTAAAAATCACAGAGCCTCCGATACGAGCTCGCTTTCAGCGGTACTTCAGGCTGACTGGGGCCCAGTCTGAGGACCTGTTGGGGAGGACCTGTTGGCGAGGGTTGGCGCCAGGATCTCCCAGCAGGACACCAACTACAGGCGCACTCATTTCAGCTGCGAAGCGCCTGTCCATCTGTCTCCGGTGAGTAGCAGTTTGTTGTGTCAACAAATGGACGTCAGGGCGTCAAGACGTCACGGATGTCGGGATAATCTCAACGCTGATTGGCTTTCACAGCACAGCGTCACGCGAATTCCCCCCAAAATTCAATATTTTCAACTCGAGCGATGCGCCTACGCGTCTATCGCGTCGTGCTAGACGCGTCCATCGTGCCGCCCGGCGCGAATTCGTGTCTAATCGCGTCTTTGCATTGACTTTGTATGTAATCTCGACGCGCAAATTTGCGAATTCGCGCTCGGTGTGAACGCACAGTTATGCTTAGCTCAGCAAAGTGAATGCTGGTTGAAGCCTCATACTTCTTTTGAAGACAGCAAATACATTTTAACTATATATGTCTAACAATGTCAACATATTCTTTTAAAGAGGGTATAACAAAATTAGAATTGCATCAGGCGTGGGTCACAAATTTGGCTCGATAAGGTCTTGAAGAGTATCGGACCGGGACTTGGTATCGTCAGATACTTAATATTAAATGACTGGAACTGGGGGCAAAACAAAGAGGATATATTCTGCTCATTTTCAGGTTCATACTTTTAGTAGAATATGTTTACATGCTTTAATGGTCAAAAAACTAAAAACTGTTTTGTTTTGCCCCCAATTCCTGTCATTTAATATTAAGTATCTGCCGATACCAAGTCCCAGTCCGATACTTCTATTTTCCCCTGATTAAACAGTTGCACAGTGCATACTGCAAGTAATTTAAATGTGTTAAAATCAGTCCAATGGATATGCTCTGAAATGCCTTGATCAATTTTCAATTGGAATTTTCAATTTTATTTATAAAGCCAGTATCACAAGTCACAATTTACCTCAGAGGGCTTTATATCATACGACATCCCCCTGTCCTTTGGACCCTCACAGCAGATAAGGGAAAAACACCCTTAAAAAAAAACCTCTTTAACAGGGGGAAAAAAATGGTAGAAACCTCAGGAAGAGCCACTGAGGAGGGATCCCTCTTCCAGGATGGACAGAAGTGTAATAGATTAGCATAATTAATTTATAATAATCAGTACAAAATGATACATAAAGAGATACAGAGAGAGAAATTGAGACCGAGAGAGACCGAGAGAGCCAGAGCCAGAGAGAGATGCAGGGCAGACAGTAATGATAATAGCTACAATAACATTAATTTTAGTAATATTATAATAATATTAACAGTGATTTTGGTAGCATATATTGTAAGTATATTTTAATATATTATAGTATATGTGTGTGACAATAATAATCATATGTGTATAATAACAGTAATAATAACAGCAGTAGTAGGAGGCATCAGGCAGGACCATGGCAGCAGCGTAACCACGATTAGCCCCTATACCGATCGTTGAGATTTGATCAGGACATCCCTACAAAAAACGTAATGTTCTCATACTGTCTGTGCTGGAACACCTTTATTCACCAAGCAGCAACCTTCAGGGCTGAAATTGGAGCCAAAAACTGCAGTTCCTTGAATGGCCACTTGAGGCTGGCTCCAAAAGCCAGTCAATCACCACAGTACCTCATGTTAACATGTCCAACTTTATAGCTGAAATAAACATGTTTACAGCCTGGTACAAAAGCTAGTTTAGGTCTCTATAGCTAATATCAGCATTAAGCTGTGTGGGGTGAATTTTTAAACAACTCACCTGTTCACATTTTTATTAAGGCTTAAAGTTACATATATTTAAGGAGGAGTAAAATCTGGCACACTATGACATCATATTGTAGCCAGAGTAGGAAAAGCTGTTAGCATTATTAGTATTCAGAATGATCTGAAGCCTGAGTTTTGCTCACAAGGTTTACTTATATTTAGTTCATTATTTGAAACTTTGATCATTTTTAATGTGAATATCTTTCATTGTAACACTACATAAGACACACACTTCAGAAAAGCATAATAGGTCTCCTTTTAAGACATATAAACAGGTCACTGGTTCACCCTAATGCCCATACACACAGTAAGTGCACAGGAAGCTTAAATATGTTTCATTGAGGCAGCCTGCTGTGGTAGAGACAGACTTCAAATAGAATTGTTCCACACAGTGTAGCCTACCTAAGTGTGAATGCCAGAATCCACAGCCTAACATGCGTAGTAAAGCCTGCAGTGTTCCATTTCCCATGGATAAAAAGGGTGTAAGACATCACACAGATTAACTGAGCTACTCCCCCTAGTAACAACATAAACACTGAGGCTAACAGCAGCTGGCAGGAGTAACTCAAATACTGACTTCTCCATAAAGCTGTACATGGATTTAATCATTTATACAACAGGAAAGTGTTGCATGTTGCAGTGGGAGATGAAGTACTTAGATTCTTAACTTCAGTAAAAGTACAACAATGTAACAACACTCTCAACAATACACTTTTAGGACACTTTTCTAATCTTTGCTGTTTTTTTGTGAAATATTGGATACTTCTACCTTTTTTGGGGTTGGACAGCAGTGTAAATATAGACAGTGCAGGCAGTGTGAATGATTTAGATTGCCAACTTTGAACTACACCTGTGTTAAAAAAAAATATTAAGAATGGTGTCATTTGCTATATGCCCTCAACAATGTGAACCCATCTCTGTCAAAATTTTCTTTTTTTTTCTTTTCTTGGGTAAAATAGTCAGTAATAATTGCAATGACGATTGTTACGTAACATGTATGTTGATGCTGCCTGATGTCAAGTCATAGTTAAGGCGCAAAATTTGTCAAGCACAGCTTTGTCAAGCTGAGCACATCTGCAAGTCCAGTGAGCAGTCATGCCTTCAACAGAAAAGTGCCAGTAAGAAAGGACAAGAGAGAAACAAACAGATATAAACAGTTGCCACTGGTGTGTGTGGGTGCCTTATAATTAGTAAATAGTGTGCACTAAGGCCTGTCACAATAACGTGCACTAGGGCCCGTGGTACCTTACACCACTGGTGTTGGATATTTATTCAGATAATTCATGTGAGAAATTTAGAGGGGAAATGAACTAAAGCAAGAAATGATAATAGACAGATAAAGTAAAAGTAGTTCAAAGTCATTTTAGAGTTACGTGTTCTCCCTCACTGCATACTCATGATGACAGTGTTTTTGCCATTTTACAGTGTGGTCCACTCGCACGCTCTCCCTCAGTCTGTTACTCAACTCCTCTGAGATGTTGCGTAACTCTGTCTAGTCACCTCCCTCTTACTCTCAAAAAGCACAACACACACACATACTCAGCCGCTCACTAATGCACAACACTTCCTGATCAAACCCAGCTTACGTAGGGAGGAAGTGGGGGTGAAAGTGTTGAGTCACAGCCACTTTCTCTGGGCAGCAGCTGCGGTAAGGATCCCCTCGTCATATCAGGGGAACCACATCAGCCTGGAGTGGGGGGCGGGGGTTTAGTATTGCAAGATTTGAACTGTAGTAATGAATGTATTCGACCTAGAAGTACCACAGTAAGGGTCATTTAAAAGTGTTTATTTAAATCTGAACCTTTATGTGAGGTTGTTTTGAATTAATTTCCTCAAGTGTTCATGTTGGTTTCATTTTCATTTTGCAATGTTGTATTATCTAAGAGGATTTAACTGAAATGCAAAACAGGAACGTTGGAGGAGATTTCGGGAAAATCAAGAACTCACTGACTTAAAGCATTAAAGGGAAACTACGAGGGTTTGTGATGTCATAGGGTATAAAGTCTGGAGCTGCTCCATAGACAGAGAATGGTGAAAGACGTTCTAGATAACACTGAGAGAAGCTAGAGTATATGGGCACATTTTCTGTTTCACAACTGAGAGCACTACAATGAAATAAAGATCAGTTGGCTGGTATGAGGGACTGTTCATGTACACGCCACCCACATTTGGCAGGTGGGAGGCTATTAATGTTGAGGCCTGGTTAAGACGTTAATTCCAACAGGTCAAAATATACAGATTAAAACACAAGAAGATTTTTTAAATACAGTACATCATTTTAAGTTAAAAAAAATGGTTTATTCAATTTGTTCCTTTAACAATGCATCCTGTAAAAAGCACTTACATTCATCTAAAACACCTATCCGAGGCATACATAAAATAAACTGAGAGCTGTTCATGCCCTATCTTTAATATAAACATGGTCTCATTTTAAAGATAACACTCTGAAGTTCTTTTTACCAACAGTCAGAATCACTGTAAAGCGGCCTTCACATGATAAGAACAACGCGCTTCACTCACCACCAGGTGCGGCGCAGAGGTCAGAGGTAAACTCGGTCAAAGTTCAAATAATTTCAACTCTGAGCGCAGCGCACGGGCAGAAAATCCGAGCGGTGCGCGACGCCAAGGGTAGCGGTGCCGCTTTGTCAGGCGTTGCCGCCCTCTCCATAGACAAACAATGGGACAGCCAGTGCAAAGTGGTTTTACAGCTGATCATGTGTAGAGGCCTTAAGTGTTTCTGTTTCAGTGACTTATGATCTTTGCCTGAATATATTCTTGAACGAAGATGCTGCAGATGACTAGAGCTGGGACTTATTAGCTGGAAAACACAACAGGACGATATCATGAAGCCTCACCTAGTCCAAATTCAAAGTACATAACAGTGTCACAGAAAGTAAACATTTTCCACGTTTTTCTGAGGTTTGTCCAGGCACTTTTAAAAAAAAGAGGGTAATACAATGTACTGAATGTGTGAATATGATTGAAAAACTTATCACCACAGACACAAAGGTCTATATAGAGGCTTATGGCATATAAAAACACTTCACTTATTCACACACACATTCACACACTGGTGGTTGAGGCTACCATACATGGTGCCACCTGCTACTCAGAAACCATTCGCATATACTCACACACTGATGGAAGGGTACTTTGACATGGGGACTGGAGGAGCTGGGGATCAAACCGCCGATCTACCAATTAGTGGACAACCTGCTCTACCTAGCCACAGCCAACCTAAAACCTAAATTGATAAGAAAGACTGTTCTCTATTGTATCAAGATTATCTCCCCACCCAGTAGTTATATCATAACTATGGGAATTATCCCCATCTGGGGTAATCAACATGGAAAATGAATAATCTTCAAGACACACCACTTTACGTGGCTGGCATGTGCAAGGCTAAAAAAGCCCCACCTTGCGCATGCACCCACTTATTCATTGATTTCCACCTGTCGGAGGTGACGTGAGAGAAGAAAGAAAAGAGAGAGGAGTTTAGCGCTATGTCCACTTACCTTAGTTTAGGTTGGAGAGCTGGCCTTCATGGGTCCCTATCAAGGATAGCTAAATGCCATTTCTTCTTTTTGAGAATAAGGAGTGAAACAGTTGAGAGGGGTGCCATATCCGTGTATTGCAGCTGTCTGTTTATGCACAGTGGAGGCATAACAGCTTGCTCGAGCCTGACTTAGTCAGGGGGCAGCGCTCTGCGTCTCTCTAGGAGGTAGTTGCTGGCTCAAACCTGACAAAGTCGGGGGGCAGTCCACGACACACCTCGGGGGTTTAGTTGCTTGGTCGAACCTGATGGAGTCGGGGGGCGGTGAGTGGCTTACCTCCACAGTTAGCCACCGCAAGGTGTAGCTGGTTTTCCGATTCGCACCTGCGGAGGCTTCCCATTTCCTCATTACAGCACATTTCCCTTCAGTAAAAGGGCCCCGCTGTCCGATGTCAAAGAAAATAATCCATACTCTGGCCACACTTACATCTGTTGGCTCAGGGAGACTAATTAAAGACAGTTAGTGGCACTATTGCTATAGTTAAAGAGTGCGCTTTCTGGTCGTGCTACAGTGATGTCACTCTCCAAAAAAAAAAAAAGGAGAGAGAGAGAGAGAGAGAGAGAGAGAGATGATGGCAAGCCAGCAGGGCCCTTCTTGTGTGGGTTGTAATGTTTGTGTTATGTTTGGGAATTGAGCATGCAGTGCTGCTCGTGATAATCCAGCTTCATGCATGAACTGCTTCTGCATGTCTGCTAGAAAAAGGGAAGCCAGTTGCCAGTCATTTGGCAGACATCCGCCAGCCCCTTCTCAGGGCCCGCAGCCACCTAAGCGCTCTAGGTTGGCGGGTCTGGTAGTGAGGGACAGGGGCCCATCAGGGTGCTCCCCCACCTCCATTATTGCAGTTTCAGCGGAGGATGAGTGGATTGTGTCACATAGGAACTTCCCTGCTCCTGGGCCCTCTGCTGGGTTGGATAGGAGCCCCTCCTTCCCTGGGACAGAGGAGGAGATAGACATTCTTGGCCTTAGGCCCTTAGAGAATGATGAGTTGGCCTCAGAAGGGCAGCAGGTGCCTGTAAAGGAGAATGACCAGCAGTTACCTCTCCTTCAGGAAATTATGAGCTGGGCTGCTTTGGCTCTGGGGCTTGACCTGCCAGCTGGTCAGGGTCCTGCCCCTTCCTGTTCCTATGATGAAACACATGGTTCCTTGAGCCTCTCTGATTTCGAGTAGGTGGTCAGGAGTCGGTTTACAACACCAACGGCAGGGGCACGCTGGTCGGGGCTCTGTCGTCGTATGGCTGCAGTTGACATTCAGGGGCGGATAGGCTGTGGACCATTGCCCCCCCATGGATCAGGCTTTGGCTGCCTCGGTGGCTCTGTCAAAGTCCCTCCTGGGCAAGGCGAATTGCTCAAGTAGAAACTGCAAGGTAGTGGATGGCTTATTGGGGAAAAATGCATAAAGCCATGGCAGTCCAGACATAGCTGACAAACATGGGTGCCATTCTGTCCCTGTACCAGCCCAATCTGGTTGGCCAGCTGGAGGAGGAGTGGAGTACGGACTGTCACAGTCACAGTCTGTGCTTTAGCCAGAGGATAGGGCACGTCTGCTCAAACTGCCTGTTGAGCCATCTGTCTTGTATGGGCCTGACGCATCCATGCTGATTCAGCAGGGCCAGGGAGCCCGTCACAGTGCGGAGGAGGTGTCAGGCACCTTGAAGCGAGGTCAGGGCAAGCAACCTCAGGGGGCAGGAAGATCTAAGGGGCCGGCTGGATGCAGCACGGCGTGGCAAGACTAAATGGGGCGCAGGAGAATGCAGCAGTGGCTATGGGCCAGCCAAGTCCACGCATCAGTCCTGACACGACATCACCCCCAGCCTTCCCTTGCCCTCAGGCGGCATGGGAGGCTCTGGAGGCAGACCTCTGGGTTGTTTTAATAATGACTCAGGGGTATCGTTTATAGGTCTGGAGCACTCCTCCTCTGATGAGGGTGGCTGCATTTTCCATTATTGTACACCACCAGCACAGGGAGGCCTTGCACTCGGAGATCCTCACTCTCATGGCAAAGTCAGCTATCAGGTAAGTATGGGAAGAAGATCCTAAGGCAGGGTCTTTTTCACGCTATTTTCTTGTTCTGAAGCGGGATGGGACACTCAGGCCTGTCTCAGACCTCATGGGGCTAAAAAAGGTCTTCATGCCCGAGGTGCAGAATGTTGACCGTGCCTAGAGTCAAGCAAGAAGTCCGGGTAGGCGACTGGTTAGCGACCGTCAACCTCAAGGACGCCTATTTTCAAATTCCATTCTGGGAGGGGCACAGGAGGTTTCTCAGGTTTGCCTTTATGGGAAAAACCTTCGAGTTCTAGATGCGGTCCTGGGGCTTCTGCGGCAGCAGGGTCTCAGGATACTGAATTGTTTAGATGGCTGGCTAATATGTTCGCAGACGGAGGAGCACTACCGCCATCATGTGTCTGTGCTGTTGGATCACATTCATGGGAAACAGTGCAGTCTCCAGCCTGCACAGGCCACCCAGTGTTTAGGCATGTGGCTGGATGCCAGGGCTGGGTTGGTGATGCCGTCACAGGAGAGGCAGGTTTCAGTTAGGACCTGCCTCTCTCATTTTCGGCTGGGTGCCAGGGCCACGTGGCGGCTGAGTCTCCTCCTCTTGGGTCTTAAGGCAGCCTTGATACGAGCGGTGCCATTGGCTTTTCTACACGTGTCCAGTCCAGAGGCATCTGTTCAGCTTGGGGCTCTGTCTGCAGAGACAGCTCCAGGCAGCAGTGCACTGTGCAGCTTTGTGCGGACCTCATGTGGTGGCAGGACCAGCCAACATCTCGATGGGGAATATGCTTGGTCCAGTACTGCTCTCTATGTACACTCTCTATGGATGCGTCCCTGGAGGGGTGGGGTGCCCTCCATGAGGGCAAGGGCACCAGTGGATTCTGGAGTGCCCGCTGGAAGGGGCAGCATATCAGTGCTCTAGAACTGAGAGCCATTCACCTGGCCTTCCAATAATTTCTCCTGAGTCTGCAAGGCCATCACGTGCCAGTAAGAACCGACAGCACAGTGGCAGCAGCATATGTCAACAGGGAAGTGGGCCTGGGCTCCGCAAACCTCTACAGAATAACACACAGGCTGTGGACCTGGGCATAGACACAGTTCCTGTCCGTCAGGGCCATGCACGTGCCCAGATCGGTGAACCAGGGAACCAGGGGGCAGACCTACTCTCCAAGGGAGGCCCAATTCCAGGGGCTGATGTCGTATACTGTTGTCAGTGGCCTGGCAGCAGGTTGGCCAACTGAGCAGTCTTCCCGCACCCAACGTCTGACAGGGTTGGTCATGCTTATGACTACTGGGTGGGGAGATCCAGGCTGCTCTTACCCGTTCCAATTAATGTTAATCAGTGGGTGCATGCAAGGTGGGGCTTTTATAGCCTGGTGCATGCCGGCCACGCAAAGTGGTGTGTCTTAAAGATCATTAATTTTCCACGTCGATTACCCCAGATGGGGGTAAGTCCCATAGTAATGATATAACTACTGGGCAAGGAGATAATCTCCTCACTCAGAGAAACAAGGTTACAAAGTAACCAAACATTATTTTCCCTTAAGACAAAATCAGGGTATTTTGTTTATCATTTCTACTAGTTTGTTTTTTCCTTATCCCTGTGATGGGTACATCTGGGTAATGTTAGTATATGTTCGATGTGTTTCCATTCACATCTCTTCCAACTGCAGAGCAACGCGGGCACACAGCCCTGTTCTTATGCACAACTCTCTCACCAGTGCTGCTGTAGCTGACAACATAAAATCACCATGGGCATAATACACTGAAGGACCAGAATCACCGACACAAGATGGCGGCTGTGTAGGCATGTCACTACGTTAGATATCTATACGTGAGCGTGGTCTACAGAGAGGCAGTTAGAGCTACAGGCTACATTGAGGCTAAAAACAGAGTTTAAATGACGTTTTTCCAAACAACTTTTTATGTTGGGGCTTCAGGACACTTGGATCACTACGCACGAGCAGTATGGAGATACTCTGTTGTTTCAATTATGTGTTTTTTGGACGTTTTAATCTGGGGAACCCAGCCTCCATTAGGTGGAGTTTTGTTGCTAGCCCCATCTCCGCAAGGGATGTGAGGACTCTAAAACTTCACCTGAGCCTCCCTCGGCATATGGGTGAGTAGATAATGGCTGAATTTTCATTTTTGGGTGCACTATCCCTTTAAGGAGTCCACCACCATTCCTGTGCCCAAGAAAACAAAAACCAACTTGCATAAATGAGTACTGTCCAGTGGCTCTCACCTCTGTAGTGATGAAGTGCTTTGAACAGCTGGTTAATGATTACATCTGCTTCTCACTAACCAGCACATGGACCCACTGGTCTGTCTATTGTCCCAACCGATCTTCAGAGGACACCATGGCACACATCCACCACATCACCCTGTCCTACCTGGAAGAGAAAGGGAGCTATGTGAGAAGTGTGAGAGGTGCTCACTTACACAGATTTTAACCCTATGGGCCCGAACGACGCATAGTCCGTCCAAATTCACACCTGTTCTTCTCTGTGGATTTTCTCCGTCATAGCGAGAAGCCACGCATATCACGTGAAACAGTGGAATCATAGCTTTCCGACAAGACCAAGCACTTGTCTGTAGTCCAATGTTTTCACAGCGAAAAAAAATGATAAAGTTACACTAAAATTATGTATAACAGAGCTTTCATACAGCTTTGCACACACATTACTCTTGGATGGATTACTCGCGAATGCAG
>NC_065511.1:3498562-3505734 GCF_006386435.1 Epinephelus moara
ACAGCTGTGAAGTGACAGAATGTCCCAGCATCATGGTTCTTATATTGCCAGATTCCAGAGAGTCTCCCCTCTTCATATATGGTAGAATATGTCATTTTCCAACTTGCTATGGTGAGATACATGTAAAAATGTAAGAATTTAGTAACATGGATTTGTTTTTTTCATTGATATAAAAATGTATATAAAATACAGGCACATAGAAGGACATGACATGATGGCAAATCTGGATAGCCAACATTGTCCTGAAAAAACCAAGATATAGCATGTGTATGTAGCCTTTATAATGACTGTGATATGAGCTTATAATGACTGTGATATGAGCTTAAAAGTAAAGGCAGTAAAAATACCCCAAAAACTCCTAGGGCCCAAAGGATTAACAAATTTGTGACTAAAATTTAAGAGAAATATATATTTTATGTGCACAAAAAAGGTTTAGATCTTTAACTTAAACCTGTGAACATGGGAGCAGAAGCACAAATTTTGGATTTAAATTTTTGTTCAGTGAATACTAAAGCTTTATTGATGAAAGTTCAATGATTTCCTTGAGCAACTGCATCCTGTAGTTTTTCACAATCAGACAGAAATAATGCTTCTTTTATGGACTAATTTCAGCAGCGGATTACAACACATTTGGTGCTTTTGTAGAATGGTTCCCAACCATTAATAAATACTTGCAACCCCTCGTAATTGTTTGCAGAATCTAACTATATTATGATGAACTATAAATTAATTCACTCATCCATTTGCTATTAATTTCTTTTGTCCAACTGCCGTAAAGCTCTCTGAGGCAAATTGTGATTTGTGATATTGGGCTTTATAAATAAAATTGAAAATTGAAATTGAAATTGAAGCATATTTCAGATTAAACTAATTCAATTACATACTAATTTATTGACTGACAAAAATCCACTGATTTGATAAACACATTATGGTCAAGGTCAAAAGATTACTGTTTTTCAAGAGAGTAGTGACCACATGACCAGTGGTGCATTCATGCTGTTTGAGAGGCAGGGAAAACTGTGTGCACCAGCACATTTTCAGCATGTGCACCCTAGAGAGCACTTGATCAAGTCTCACCAGTCAGGTTCAGTGCATCTCCACTATTTTGGTTTGCATGTTAAACAGGGACATGCTGCTCCACGTGGTTTCTTCGGACATTCTCACACTACAAATAAAAGACATGTGTATGTAAGTGGATTTCCTTTAGCGAAGGCTTGGTTGCCTTACTCCCATATTGGCTTAACTTGTGGTGTTGCAGCTGTTCATCAGGATGACCCACCAGTATCAAATTATTGTTTATGTATTCATTGACTCTGATACAGAAATGGATTAGAATTTCCATGACCTATAAATCTTGTTTTTTACTCAGTGGTATAGCTGGTCTTTTTGGCATTGTCCAGTTATGTTTTTCCACCCTCCCCCTCATGAGCACATGGAGGTAAGTACACACATACTGTATATACGAACACATCTGCTGAAACACACACACGCACGCACGCACGCACACACACAGATATGAAAATGCTCCTTGTCACTTCCTCAGCAGGCTCCATAAATTCCCCAGGTGTGAAAACAATTTCCCATCCTGATTCCAACAGTCTCAGTACCAGCTGTCTTGGGGGACATGGGGCTGTGCAGCACAGATGGATGCACCAAGACAACCCCCCTCTCCTCTCTACCTACACCCCTAAACCCCAAATCCATGCTACAGATGGCCTGTCCATCACCCCATGCTGGGTCCTCACATGAACCTGTACCAGAGACCTGCAACACTGAGTGAATAATCAAAAGCCTTTCTTAGAATATGAAGTTAATGTAACATGTTGCAATTTCAGAGCCCATCATCTATCATCTGACAAAGACATATTTATTCATTTTATTTATCTTTTTATTAATCTGCATTTCATCTGTCTATAGAGATTAGCCACAATGTCAAAATATTGTCTGGACCTGGTTGAATTTGCTAATAAATCTTTAAATATACAAGTTTTAGATATCTGCTGGTGACACTGGATCTCCCATTATATTAACTGTTATAGGTTATAGGTTACTTATCATCGTCAAATGTAATTTTAGTTGTCTCTCAAGCATCTCCTCTTCCCAGTTAATTACTGTGCAATTTACAGTATTATTAATTATATCTGCTGATACTAGAACCCTAAAACTACCCCAGTAACCTCTCAATGACTCAGAATGACTGGGTCTTGTCCAGTCTAAAGAGTCCAATCAGAAGTTTTTGTGTCTTCAGGCAATACCACTGCCTCCTGAGGTCACATCCAATTCAAGACTGATTGACAGACTTTCCTAAAGGTCTCTAAATGGCCATTGTTTGAGATTATTTTTCTATCCTGCATAGTGACTGGCCAGATTTAACATAAAGATAACTGGCATTTGGTAGAGTGGGTGCTTCCACTCCATGGGGTGAAAGGTCCTAATCTTCTGAGAGGGTAATCATGGCTTTTAATGACACAGGAGAACAAGAGAAACACAGTCCAGCAGCCAGATGACTGAACAAACATCCTCACCTGATCTGCTTTACAGGGGGAATTGTACTGCTGCAATCCAAACATTCACAGTTTCCACACTTATAATCATTTCACCATGCAGGAAATATCAGCTCACTTAAATGTTTCTATACTCTTACTAATAACTTCAAGATGAAGCCTGGGTTTACTCACACAGAGCCTCACACGCTCACCAAACAGTAGACATGCAATGGAAAGCCACTGTCTGTACCAGTGTATTTTTCAAATATCTGAAGTCTACATTTTTTGAAGGGGTACTGCAGTGATTTAGTATTTCACAAGAAAAATGCTGGTTTGATTCTTTAAATGACACAGCTGGCTTTATCCTTTATCACCATGATCATTATTATTATTATTATTAGTAGTAGTAGTAGTAGTAGTAGTAGTAGTAGTAGTATTGTCATCCAATGAAAAGACCTAAACGAACAATGTTAACCTGTCTCTCAATCCCATTTTAGGTTCCTCTTTAAAAATGTGTAGCCTCTAAGACCAAGCTAAGAAATCATCTCTTCCAGGGGCCAAAGTAGAAAAACATATAAACAGAACTTAATGTGTTCAACCAACCCGGTCTCACTCTGGTGAAAAAAGCCATCCTTTCACATCTTTAACAGTGCTTGGTGGAGTCCGAGAACTATGGTAGGACAACAAGGAACGTCAAGGCAGCAGAAGTCTGAGTAGGGCAGGCAGGAAGGGTTGGTGGATAGTTCCAACAACCAACAACAACTTTCATTCAGAATTCATTTATTAATTAATTTATAAGATTGTAAAGCCATACCCTGTTCTTTTCCACACTCAGAGATGGGCAGAAATACATCAAAATGTATTTTGATACAAAATACATACCCCTCAAATAAATGTATCAAAATAAAATACATGTATTTTGTTTTTTCAAATACAGAAAATACTTTTTTTCTTTTTCTTTTTAGCAGCGACCCGCACTCTGTTGGTCGGTTGATTGGTCAGTTGGTCGGTTGGTCCACAAAGCTTTTCATGAATAACTCAAAAAGTCCTTGACCAAAAATGTTCAAAATTTGCATACTGCAACTAGAAACCATGAGTAACTATACCAGAAAGAGTGCCCACGATTCGTCCATTGGTGGCGCTATACTAACCGATTCAAATCTTTTTGTGAATAACTCAAAAAGTCCTTGACCAAAAATATTAGAGACCACAAGTAACTATGCCAGAAAGAACAACCATGATTCATCCATTAATGGCATGATAGTGGCAAATTTGGTCGCAGCTATTGCAAATTTGCGCTTGTTTTCTCACAATTTGGTAGAGCAGAGTATTCAGGTTTGGGCTATCGCTAGCTTGATATTATAACTATCATCACCATGTATTTACACAATAGGCTATGTAGCCAGACCCAGACATAAATCATACATCAAGCCAGTTGACATCTGTCACAACCTCAGATAAAATATTTACCTTGACAGACAATCTGTTGAATTTGGAAGATGTGAGCAGCAAGGTAGTTTACTGGTAGTGTGGGTCCATCCACGTGAGCAGCATGCCTGGCAAGTCTACTCTAGCTGTGCTGTGAACTGTCCACCAACGGTCTAGCTAAACAGCAGCAAGATACTGTAGCTACTGTAGCTGGTTCACTTGTTTGCTGTCTAACTTGGAGCTACCCTAAAATATTATTTATTGATTCAGATTTAGATTCAGACAACTTTAATGATCCCACGTGAGGCAATTCATTTGTAGCATACTTATCACAGGCATCAACCACAACAGCATACAATTTCCTATGTTATGCACAGTCCAGTAAAACAGACCACTAGGTCATTGAAGGGCACACTGAATGGCCCAAGTTTAAAAAACATATAGATAAAAATATATATATTAAAAAAAAATATTACTATTACTATTACTATTATTTTTGTTTTTTTGATTCGTGGAGAAAGTATTTTGAGTATCTTAAATACAAAATTACTCCACTCAAAAGTATTTTGTTACAAATTACATTTCCTTTTTATCGGCCTTATCAAATACAAATTACAAAATACTCAAATGTAATTGAAATACGTAGGCTATTTTAAATACAAGTAATAAGAAATACTGCCCATCCGTGTCCACACTCTGGTGGAGTGTCCCTAACTTCGGGGTGCAGGTACAATAAATGTTCTTCTTCAAATTAAAGCTGTATATTTGTCTATTTAACAAAAAAGGACAACCACTTCATTTGAAGAACAGTAAATCGCCTAACACATAAAACAGGACTGTTGTGGAATGTTACCTGTCACTAGTATATGCACATTAAATAATTATCAACATTAACTGTAAAATAAGAAACCAAAGTATATCAGTATGCAATTCCTTAACTCCCTAACCCACATTGACAGAGACTTTTTGGCCTATAGAGTGTGCCAGGGCTGACGTCAAAACCCGGAAGTTTAGCATCGCGCTGGTTCCCGGAAGAGAAAGTGAGTGTGATTTTTGCATTGCGTTTTGGATTATGTCAGAAAATAAGCTCTGTGGCTAACACAAGTTTATGATACTTACAGGTTTTGTTCAGCGAGATAATCTTCACATATGAACACCTTTCATACCGCATTTGAAGCTTAAATGCGATCGCCAGAAGTAAAAAGCTAACGTTAGGCTTTAACGGACTACATGACTACTCCACGGTCGCATGACTCTTGACGTCACCGCCACTAAGCTTTCAACTGATTTCGGCCGCTTTATTTTAAAAACATTGTATAATGGGGAAATCGGACTGTTTAAGCTAAATAAGAAGCTGTAATGGCGGACTGCCAGCACTCTCGCCTGTTCGGGGGTGATGATGTTTAATGTCCCCGACAGGGTTTGTAGTCGTATTGAGCAACTTGTTAGCAACCGCCTTTTTTACGACACGTAAAAGCTTCAAAATTCACAAGTAGGGTATTTACTGACGTGTTTTATGTCGTAGAACAAAACCTGAAACTCGCTTAAGCTTTTGTTAACCACAGACCTTATTTGAGGCATTTTACCAAAATCCCTTCAAAAAACGTATTGACTTTTAGACGAGAGAACCGGAAGTGCTAAAAGCGCTAACGGAGTTCCGGGTTTACTGGCACACTCTATTGCCTAAACAGCATAACTGTATTCCTGAAATTCAGTTACAACTTTTGGTTTTGGTGTGTCACCCCAAGATTTTCAGCATCCCCATATCTGGCTATCCCTATGAAAAATGTCTAGGAGTCCAACTGAATACAGCTGCAATGCATACTTAGGCTCCAGAAAAATCTGATTAGAATAAGTTAAGAAATTTCAGTAAGTTTAACAGCAGAATCCCCTGGTTAAAGAAGACAGGTCATCATCACAGGTTCCTTTGATTGTTTTCTATGTATTTTCGTACTGTATGTATTTTGAATGTTATGGTGTTTGGATATCTCTGGCGATAGGGTCTCGGTTTGTATCTGCAGGTCGGGCGGTTTGGGTAAGCTTGTTAGAAAACAAAGCAATGCTGTGAGTAAGTTATCAATAACTTACAGAAACATTTAGCAATCCACCTTCCGCCTTCTCTTCCTCTGTCTCCGGCTCCCTAACACAGTGAGCAGCTTTATCATCAACATTGCTGTGCTCAAGCTTTCTGTTATCTGGCTTTTGACTAGGAAAAAAAATATTTCCCTTTTAAAATATGTGGGCCTAACACCATGTCCTAACATCAAGCAAGTACCTCCCTTTCCACACTAAATCCGTTAAATATACTTTTCTGTTACGTCATGTAAACAGTCCACTCTACCAATCAGCTATACACTCAAGATCATAATTTAGACGTAAGCACTTAACCCTTCAAAAAAACCAACATCCCATGGATGGCTGTGGGAGATCGTTGTTTGCAAGATTCTGTTTAGACCAATCTAAAATAAGATGCATAATAGCTAGACCATTATTTTTGCTGTAGAAAGCTGAGCATAGCTCAAAAACTAAATAATGTACACAATTCAAATATCTATTATAGAGTGTTACTTTTTTTGTATATGTTTTTATGTCTAAAAATATTTGGATCAACGTTTTTTAATAACACATTTGGATACTTGTATCAATGATGTTTTATTGACCTACATTTCCCTTTAGCTGAGGTTGTACAGATTTTGAGATATGAAGCATTTGAAGATACTCACAGTAAGCACTGGTGGACAATTTCTATTGAGGAGTTCAAAGGTTTTAAAGATGGCTGAGTAATTGCTGTCTTCCTATATGTTCTTTTTAAAACAGAAAGCATGTTTTATATTGTTATATTTACTGGAAATAACATGCAGTATAGCTAAGTAAGAAGATTGGTATTATTTGTTGTCATTACCAGAAATTTTTAGCTCCAGTTTGTGTGTTTGTGGGTTTGCAGGTTTGCAGGCAGGGTCTCGATGATGAATTAATGCATATGTTTACAGGTTGGGCAGGGCAGATTGGCTTGAATAACAGGCCGGGTTGTTGTGGGTTTCAAAAAACTCTGATGACTCTCATCACTAATTTCTACACAACAGACAAATCATCTTACCGTCACAAAATTTTCCCTCCTTTCTTCCCCACATGGTATGAATTTACAGTTGATGATGAGGGAATGATGATAAATAAACTGAGCTCTTACATATCTCTGCAGACAACCTTTTGGAAGAAAGAGGGTCATTCCTCTCGGGGGGGGGGGGGGGGGGGGGGGAA
>NC_065511.1:3505846-3518732 GCF_006386435.1 Epinephelus moara
AACGACAGTAATCATGGGAGTGGGAGATTCCAGAATGTCTACATGTGGATGCTCAGACGGGCGCTTGCTCACAGTGAAAGTCGTTTCAGTGGACACGCACTCACACACAGTTGCACACTCATGTCATCTAAGATTAATCACTCTCAGCAGCTGGCTCAGACCGGTTACACTTCAGTTTTTTACACACTCATCTCTGAGTGCGCACGTTTGTGGCTAAATGTTGGTTTGAAACTGAGACACGTACACAGTTGCTTACTCCCCTTTCACAAATATACTCTCTATGTTTGTGTAGCATTGCTCACATTCACCAGCAGCCAGGACAAGAACAGTTCCACTGATTTATTCTTATTTTGTCTTTCAGATTCATAAATACATACCCTCTCCT
This sequence comes from Epinephelus moara, assembly GCF_006386435.1. Classification (NCBI taxonomy): domain Eukaryota; kingdom Metazoa; phylum Chordata; class Actinopteri; order Perciformes; family Serranidae; genus Epinephelus; species Epinephelus moara. The sequence continues at coordinate 3,506,232 of NC_065511.1, forward strand.
TCAAATCCCTACAGCCCAGTCGAAAACAATCAAATCCTGCACTGATCCACATTGTTTCAGTCACCCCTGCCTTTAAATTTAGCTCCCTCACTGTTTGCCTAAAATATAAATTGCTGGAGTCAACTTGGGGATAATAGTAAGGACTCCGGAAAAATAACCAGAGAATGGTTCAAAACAAATATGAAGTTGCTCCTGAAATACACCTCGCTGTAATATTTAGCTTATGCTCTTAGTGTCATACTGTTCTGGTGGTAGCGTGCTCTTAGAGAAATAACCAGAGGGAAGCCAGCAATGCTGCCAACTCTTAATGAGAGTTATTTAAACTTTGCTCATGCTAACAGAAACAAAATGAGATTATTATTATTATTACTAACAATAATATAGTAGTACTTACAACATGGCTGTAACACTGCAATTAAAAAACAGAAAGTTGAATAAGATGCCTTGTAGGGTAATGAATCAGTTTTCGCTGCGGGATAAGTGTTTAGTGAAATTCACACTACATAATTTAACCCTTAGATCTCTCTCTAGGTTTGGGTTTCTGGCTGGACCCCAAAGCAGAGATGGACACAGGTGTATGGAAACAAAAGAGTTTATTGATGAAGGAAAAAACAAAATTGCTGGCTGGCTAGGTTGTCCACCAGGGAAGAGAGACAACTCTCTGGAGATGACAGGAGGGGTGATAAAACAGTAAAAACGGGGCAAAAATATAAGTAAGCACAAAAATGCACAAGGAAGAAATCACAACAGAAGCAATAGTGGAAAAGAGAACACTTGGCATTACCGACATAGATGGAATTATTATATTAGTAGTGAAGTGAAGACCAGGTATATTTAGGCAGGTTGATAAGCTGAGTGGAAGCACGTGTGTCTTGTCAGCTGTAGTGGGAAGAGCCAGCCACGCTCTCTGCCACACACAAGCCTTGGCAGGAACAGAAACTGAAAGGGAAGGGGGAAGGGAGAACACACAAAATCCACCCAAAGACCTAAACCAAAAAAGAATCATCACACCTACACTGGTATTCTTACTTATGGCGATGTCAAATCTCAGAGTATCTTCAAATGCTTTATATCCCTAAAATCTTTACAAACTAAGCTAAAAGGTTATCTAAGTCAATAAACCATAATAAATGATAAAAGTATTGAAGCTGTGTCATTAAAAAAAAAAAAAAATTCATCAGATTTTACAAAATAAAACAAAACAAAACATATTGATTAAACAGACTTCTTAATGTAAAAACATAAATAAATTATTCAACACTCATAATGTATTTAAGCGATGTACATTATTTTTTGATATGCTGTTTTTATATCAGCAGAATAAAAATGCATTTATTTGTTCCTCTGATACCACAGCGCATTTTTGCTTAGTTTTGCACCACAGGTAACAGTGCAACGATGTCATTAGAAGCATAAAATGTGATGACACAGCAAACAATCTTATCCTGCGGCCATTACAGGGAAATTCCGGTGTAATTACGGCAAAATAACACTTTTGCACGGTATGTAAGGTAAAATATCGTATGCTCATGAGATGAAAACAAGGAAGAATAAAGCCTTTGCTTTCTGCAGCTAAAAGACTGAATGCTGTAGCTATTATGGTTTTTATTTTAGATCTGTTTAGACAGAATCAGGCCACCAACAATCTCCAGCGGCCCCCAGAGCTGGGGTTTGCACTGGCTGAATTTGAGTTGCTACAGCCACTACTTGTGGTACTTCACCAGAGCTTCTGCCCACTCTCGGACGAATAGTCTGCTAACAGCAGGAAGTGAGGGGGAGGGATTACGGGCTACACTAGCCAATTCTTGTCTCATTTTGGTCTGAAAGCCAGAGAGAGAAAGAGGGAGATTTTGGCTAAATTATACAATTGCATGCAAAAGTTTTGGCACCCTGGGTCAAAATTTTGTTTACTGTGTATGGCTAAGCAAGTAAAAGATGACCTGATTTCCAAAAGGCAAAATGTTAAAGATGACACATTTCTTCAATATTTTAAGCACAATTACTTTTTAAATTTTAATCTTTTAACAGTTTCAAAATAACAAAGAAAGTAAAAGGGCCTGAAGCAAAAGTTTGAGCACCCCGCCTGGTCAGTACTTAGGAGCGCTCCCTTTAGCGAGTATCACAGCTTCTAAATGCTTTTTGTAACCAGCTAAGAGTCTTTCAATTGTCCAGATTCTCTGAATAGTAGCAGTTTTGGACATCTGAGGTTTCTGTCCCACAGTGACGATATGTATTTTTAATTTTGGGGTAAACTGTCCCCTTAAGTTCTACGTCCACAGCCTTCTAGCTCTGAGTTTTCTCCAAAAAATCAGTTATTTTTTCTTTCGTTGTCCATCTTTTGTATTGGTGATTCAACCAGTAGTGTCCCATGTCCTTCTACACCTTAAATGCTCCAACTGTCAGTTACCCAACACTGTCTGATCAGAGAATAAACAGGAAATTCTCCTCCAGAGCTATGGACAATCAAAGTAACTGATCCCACCTCACAACTTTTAAATGTTGAGGCACTACCTTTATTTCCTGCAAATACCAAATATAACAAATATTTCTATACAGACATCTACACAGGGCTTTGCTTTCAGTCCACAGTCCCTAAACATCAGGAGCCACTGACCCCTCTACATGGACCAATACTAGGCCTCTCAGATTTACACCAGCCACATGCTGCTCTGGCCTTCTGGCCCCCAAAACACTGACCAGTAGCCTCCGCGTGATCTAACCCCAAACTATGCTCCATGTTGCAAAACAAGCCAAAATTAATTTCCTACTTAGCATGATGTCCCCTCTTAATGTGGCTCTAAATTCTCCAGGCTATCCTGATCCCAGTGTGAGTCCTGGGTGGTGACTGGTGTTTCTCAGGGGCTCAGACCTTTGAAAGGTTCCGGTTTGGTTGTTTAAGGCGTTACTTTTGGCTAACTTGGATTCCTAAGGTGACTACAATTTACAAAGTTCAAAGGGATTTAAATGGAGCAGAGCACTGCTTTCTTTCCTCACTCTCCAAACATTTACACGGCAACCACTCCATAAGCCAGGACAAATCCTTTTGTATCCCTTCTCCTCAATCATTAAATAACCTCTCACCGCTGCACTTTCTGCCTCTTCCCTTTCACCACATGACCGTCTTTCAGCTACACAGATAAATACTACTGATGAGAGTTAAAACACAGCTGTGATGTTTCTGTAGATAGGAGCAGGTGTGAGCAGAAGGTATCCTGAGAAATTTTAAGTTTGACAATCTTGAGTTGAACAGAAAGCAGCAGATAGAAAAGGTATGATGCACAGAGGAAGTTCACTCATTTGTTTAATTTGAGGTACCTTTCAACTCCACTTCTGATTAATTTCCAGACCGAAATGTAAACCCTCCTTTTATCTGGAAAGGATTAGGTAAAATCTCTGACTGTGCTCATGTGTGCGTACACCTGGATTTGTGTGGGAATACTTTTCATAGAATCACAGAGTTTCCGTTTTCTGTTGCACTACGTGCAGTCAGACACTGATGCATGGATGATAAGATGATGATGATGAAAGTGATGACTAATACAAGGACTATGTCCTTGAGTAAAATGGTTAAACTTAAGCAACAACTGTAGTATGACCCTGATAAACTGCAAAAGCTGAAACATGCTAACATTAACAATTTTCTGCTTACTGCAAGTATTGCTGGAGTTTTGCCTCCGTGCCTTGGAAGTAGGTGAAGGTGTGCTGGAAATCTCTACTGAGCTTCTACAGTATACTAGAACAATATCAGCCCATTCTCATTCCCAAGGCGTCATATACCGATGCTTTGTCACACCCCTCGGCATGTGATATTGATGCCAAAGGCAGCCTTTGATGTCTTTATGACACCCACTGGGCTTTCAGGGAAGCAGGGTGAGCAAAGTATTGCAGATGTCCCTCTTATGTACTTATGTCCAGTATAACACCAAAAGTCGTTGTTTTAATGCAACGTTACTCAATTTATGTACGTTTTTTTGTTATGTGTTCAGCAATGCCCGTTGCGTACCGCTTACTCAAACGGCTCTTCTTCTTCTCTCAATTTATTAGCGGATCGCAAAAAACTTCCAGGTGCATACCACCACCTACTGTACAAGAGTGTGCAATGTGTCCGAAATCATTCACTACTCCCTACTACATGTCATTTAGCCTGTTTCTTAAATCCTACTCGTAAACACAGCTCCTTCTTCTTATGTGGTTTAATGGCTGCGGGCCGCTGCGCGCGTGCAGACTTACTTCCGCCTCCGGGTGCCGTATTCTGGTTTGCTGACTTCCGCTGTGTCTGACCCGACTGAGGCTACGCTAAATAGCCATATAGAGAAAGGCTTTTTTGTCACTGTTGGGTTCAAATAAATATGCAGATCTTCAAGGGGGGGTGATACGAACTAGGGACAGTTTTATAAATGGTAAAAAGTTCCGCACAGTTGCTTTAAGGCAAAACATGACTTTGTTTCTAAACCTAACCAAGCAGTTTTGTTGACTAAGCCCAACAGCGACCGTTTCACATTAACTGAGTGTTACAATTTGTTTCAGCTGTGCGTTGCATGGATACACTAAAGGGTGCCCTGTGCATTGCATTGAAATGCCAAAGGGCAAAACAAAGCATTGGAATACGACAACCTGGGAATGAGAACAGGTTGGGAATATACCAACTTTCAAGGAAAATTGAACAAATAGCTTTAGCAGCTCCAGCACAGCAATGGGCATACAATGAAATTAATTGTATTCATAGTCTAAGAATAGAGACTTATGTTTTCAGTTTTATAACAGCTTCTCCATCTAGCATCCACCTGTAGTTCCTGTAGCTCTTGACCAGCACCTTCATTAGGTCAAAATGTAATTTGTCAAATACTCTGGTTCATATCCACATATCTGTAAAGCATAAGCACACACAGAGTCAATATGTGAACTCTACACAGGAAGGCCCAGCCAACCGATGACTTCAAACTCACCACCTTCTTGCTGTGAGGATAATCTGCCCTGGATAGACTGAAATAACAACAGGTGAAGGTGTACTCTGTACTTGCCCAGTGTACACTAGGAGAAGCTCTAGCCCGGCAGCCCTGACTGACAAAACTGATGGAGAATTGGTAAAACATTTTCATTGAATTGATAAAATGGATATATGAATGGAAAAACACAAAAGCTATTGTGTAAGTGAAGCTTGAGTTCTGACCGGGCTCAGCTGTCAGGCACAGACATGAATCAGGTTTTACAGTGTTATTACAGAGGAGTGACTGCAGCAGTTGTAGTCTATCAGACATACAGCAGTGACTAACAGGACTCCATATAAACAAAACACCCCCCATCCCCTCAGGCAGACAAGCTCTGCCAGTACTGCTTGTAAGCAAGCACTTACATACAGGCTCACACACATGATGTCACTGTATTCTACTCACATTGGCTCTTTGCACACACACAGCCAATGATGCGTCATTATTATTTACTTTGAGTCACAGATTTTCCTTCTCTGCTAACTAGAAATACTGTATCACAACCACATACTGTATACTTCTAACTGACTGATCATTGTATCACTCCCAGACTATATTACATGCACATTCACTCGTCATAGGGTATGATGCAGTGGAAGATTACAGGTCAGAGCGGATGTTTCTGTTTTCACGTCAGAATGATAAGAATTCTATTCCCAGGATTCCCTCTCTGATGTCAGCATGGCTTCTTCCTCATTCACTGGAAACTAACAACTAAAACATATGTCTGAGTGCACGCACACACACACACACACACACACACACATACACACTAAAACAGAGCTAATAGTAAAATCCCAGACAGAACAGTTTTTTCAGACATTGTGAATGTTTGTTTGCTTCATGGACAGGGAAGTCTGCTGTCTTTTCTGCTTTACTGGCATTTGCTTTTTCAATCAAGTTTTAACTTGTTCCTTGAGTGTCTTTATCCTTCCTCATTCTCTTTCTCTCTCCCTTTTCCTGTGCTTCTACCCCTGTGTCATCTGTTGATCTTTCTGCCCTCTCACAGTCCACTCTCCAGTAGAGTCTTACATTCTCACAATCAGGGACCCATTTCACTGCATTTGTCACATTGTGATTTGCAATGGTACAACAACACTATGCTCATTACTAAAAATAATACTGTGACACCCACACTGACTGTTGGCTTTGTTACTGACTAAACTTTCAAGTTTAGTCAGTAACAAAGCCAACATGGTCAAAATGCCATGGCCTTTATTGAATTTAGGGTCACTAATAGTAGATTTATAAAAGCACTAGAAAGCTAACGCATCTTGCTACAGGGGTTTAGTGCACCAGTCGACAGGCTAATGCGCAGGAAGAACACTATCAGTGATAGTATTTCTCCACCTGCAAATAGGCTATCTGTCTCCACTGAAACACTGCCAGTTTTGATTCCTTCTACTCCATCACTTTACCAGAGCTTCATCATACTATTTCCACTAAAACCTGAAAACCTCCACCTGCTCTCTTAATATTATACCAACCAAACTCTTCAAAGAGGTAATTAACACCATCGGTCCCAGTATTCTCTCAATTATCAATAGCTCTCTGGAAACCAGCCATGTTCCGAAATCTTTCAAACATGCAGTAGTCCAGCCACTTAAAAAAAAAAACAACCCAAAAAAAAACAGAATCTAGATCTCTCAGTCCTCCACAACTACAGACCAATTTTCAAACTCCCATTTCTTTCCAAAATTCTTAAAAAAGTAGTTTTCAACCAACTGTTGTCACACCTGGATCAAAACTGCATCTTTGAAAAATTCCAATCAGGTTTCAGAGCTCTTCACAGTACAGAAACTGCATTACTCAGAATAACCAATAACCTTCTTATGGCTGCCTCTTACTCCTAGATCTGACCGCAGCTTTTGACACAGTAGATCATCTCACTCTCATCCACAGGTTAAACGAATGGCCGGGGGTCGCTGGTCCTGCCTTGAACTAGTTTTCCTCATACTTATCCAACAGATCCTTCAGTGTATCCATTGGCAACTCATCCTCCTCCTCAGCCCCCATCTCCTGTGGTGTTCCCCAAGGTTCCATATTTGGTCCAATCCTCTTCTCCATCAATTTGCTCCCACTAGGCCACATTATCCAAAAGCACAATATTTCTTTACACTGTTATGTGGACGATACTCAGATCTATCTCCCCCTAGACCCAAACAACTATAATAAACTAACCAACCTCAATATATCATATATATTTGATATATGATATCAAATCCTGGATGGCAGCAAACTCTCTCTTTCTTTGACAAACAAATCAGTCAGGTAGTTAAAGAAGTTTAATGCAGCTCTGCACGATATCCAAACTAAGATCATTTCTCTGTATTTCTGACCTGGAGAAAGTCATCCATGCCTTCATATACTCCCGCCTTGACTACTGTAACTCACAATACTTTGGTATCAATCAATCCTCCTTACCCCGTCTTTAACTTGTCCAGAATGCAGCAGCCAGAGTTTTTCACCCCCATTCTTGTCTCACTACATTGGCTGCCTGTTAGCTACAGGATTGATTTTAAAATTCTGATGCTTGCATAAAGCACTCAATGGTCTCAACCCCTCCTAATTAACAGAACTCCTGTCCCCGTATCACACAGCCAGAGAGCTAAGATCCTCCAATCAAAGGTTTTCATCAGTCCTGAGATCTAGGACTAAGTGTTACGGTGACAGGAGTTTCTCTGTCGCTGCCCCAAAATTGTGGAATTCTCCTCCTCCCATCCGGTTCTCCCCCGCCATTGAGACTTTTAGAGGTCATTTAAAAACCTACCTGTATTCTGCCACCTTTGTTGTACCTAAGCAAACCACCCCAAGTTTTTTAACCTGAAGTCTGTGCCTTTTTTGTGCTTTTATTACTACTATTATCCTTATCAGCTTTTTATTGCACCTTATTATAATTGTACTATTATCTTTGATTGTAATATTATTTTTCTCTTGTTTGTTCTCTTCTTTTGCTTTTTGTTTTCCTCTGTGTATGATGTTGAGCACTTTGGATCAACAGTGTTGTGTGCAAAGTGCTTTATAAATAAAAGTTGAGTTGAGTGAACAACCCAGAACTGCACTCAAGATAAACCAACCCCTGCCAACAGAAAACACCTGAACTACTACCAGTTCCACAGCAAACCTTAAATTATAACACCACAACTCAGCAGGTGAACTCCCATTGCACCAGAGGCTCGGTGATCAGAGGCCAACACCAGCAGCAGCTCTAAAGGAGATAAAACTATAAATTAATCTACTAAAACACAGTGCCACTGCCACTTCTCCTGGACTGTTAAGACTCAAGGAGGCGTGTGCACAGGAGTGATAGTAGATCAGTGCTCTGGCCAAATTGTGCCCAGATCCTAGTGCTCCCCTACTGGAAATAAAGGTAATACTAGCAAAATTGTTTTATTTTGAATGTGAATTGCCCCAAAATATGATTTTTTTGATTTTTTGAACCTGATTTGTTTTTGTTTGTTTTTTTACCTGTAGCCAGGGCCGGCCCTGGACATCTGGGGGCCCTAAGCAGGATAAGCCATAAATAGACAGTTAACCTTTTCAAAGCTAAGCTTATTTTATAGGCCTCTGCTCGAAAATTGCATACCCATAATGAAATTAAATATCTTTGCAACCACAAGGTCTATTTGAATACTTTTGGTGTCATAGCAAAGGGAACACTTGTGAGATTTGTTAAGATGTGTAAATATCAGTATATGTGTTATATGTGAAGAGTAAATGAAGATGGCACACAGCACAAATGAAAATTTTTGAGGTTCGCCTAAAAAAAAAAAAAAAAGCATTTTCAGGATGAGTATCCCTTTGGAATGATGCAGCTGCAGCTCTAAACCTCTATCAAATCATAGCACAATATGTGAACATTAACTCTGCAAAGGTTGATTCTGATAAAGTGAAGCAGAACAATATTAGAGAGGTTTTAGTACAGAAAATTCAGGCGAGCTCTCCAAAATTGCACCATGTTTGCATGTGATTTTTGACTGCTTGGTCGATTTGAGTGATTGACACCTCGTTTGATTCATTAGAGCCAATAGAATGACGCTATACCCACCAAAACGAGATTGACAGCACTGTAAGCCAATCAGAGTCAGCAGAACGCGTTGTGGAGGAGATGTCGGCTGCTGTGAGTGGTCATTGTTATGCTTCCCCCGAAACCTCCGGCTGTCAAGTTTTTCCGCCCGGATTCATTTGAATGACGGACAACAAGTCAGTAAATGGGAATGAAGCGTGATTTAACGGCAGAATGAGCTTTTCACAACAAAAACAACAAGGTAAGAGAGATATTACAAATATATTTTGACGAAAAGATTTCTGTTGTTGTTGTTCTTTGGCCTCTAGCTCTCATTTGAGATGAACGACGTGTGTTTTGCATAATGTGTGGTCAAGTTAGAGCCCGAAATATACCGAGTGGGTCGGGATATTGGTGCTGTATGGAGTTAGATTTGTTGTTGTTTATTTAGTTGTTGTTTCAGCTGTGTTTGGGGCATGTAAAAAGGGTTTTTACTGCACTGTAGTCCAGGTTCTGCTGTTTAATTTGATGTGCAACAGCACTATATTCTTTGTGATTAGTGTATTGTTTCACACTGTGCTTGCAAAGTTGCTCTCAAAGTCCAATTGGGCTTAACAGTTAAGGATACACAAAACCAGATACTGATACTGTATGCAATTATAAACCTTATGCATTACATTTTTACCTCTATCAATATGATGGGCCATAGTTTATTGCTACACTCACTCACTCACTCAAGAACAGATGTTGGGTGGCTTTTATAAGCAGTTTCAACTGGATCTGAGGAGTAAAATCAGTTGGAAAAGCTTTACTGGAACCAACCCCAGGGGCTGAAGATGAGTCAGCTTCAGTGTAGGATGATGATGGGCCTGGTAGGGAAAAAAAGAAACAGTAACATTTAACATTAACATTTTTGTTAAAAATGTTAGCGTCTATTACTTTATATCAGTATCTTAATCGTTATATCTAAAAATCATAAATGAGTTCAGATTGTTGTAAACAAAGACATTATTAATTTCCTGCTGAAATATAGTTTATGTACCAGGAACATCTGTTGAGGTGTCCTCTGTGGATGAACCAGAAGTTGGAGTATTGTCATCTCCAGCTGCTGTGTGAGAATACAAATAGCACATGCACAACATGCAGAGTATAAAACACATGCAATTATACCAGGTAACATCCATGAACAAGAAGACCACACAGTGAACTGTAATTTTAAAACATTTTCACTTACCAGTGCTTTCATCCTCTCTGGTTCCACCACCACCAAAATATTTGAGTATTGCGCCTTCTGAAAAAGTGATATATTAATTACTTTATTCATTTATTTCAATAACAATTACTGTAGAAATTAATGCTAGAAAAAAATGTATGTAGGGGTAACTAATATTACTGTATTAACCGATACAGCTTTAGTTTAGTATGATTTTTTTAAACCTTTCATACTGTTCATATTCTGACCCTCACAGTTGTAGTAGTTTTTGACCCTTTATTATTAGACACTATCAAGAAATATGAACCACAGATATATTGTGCATCTAGACCAACACTGCTTTTAATTTTTTCCATGAATTATATTGAAAGTGAAGGATGTAACAACCTTACTGAATGATAAGTTTCACCATAATCATTTGAAACTCTACATTGTGTGAGTGCATTAGTCAAACAACAAAACAACAAAATAGTCTGTAAATTACAAACAAACAATGCAAAAACACATATTGCACATACTAACCTAATCACCCATTCTGGCAAGTGATAAACGTTGCTTTACTTGACTTTACCTTGAGCTTGTTTGTTTGCCTCTTCAACCCTTTTTTCTTCCTCCTCTCCTCTCTTGAGGAATATGCCCACTTCGACATCTTCATAGATGGTACTCCGCATGCTCCGTCCACTTGACATGCTACTGTGTTATGCTATGGCCTATTCAAGTGCTGGAATTTGTTATTGACATGACAACGCCTGTACGCAACACAGGCTCCGCTCCAAATGATTGTGTGTACAGTGCCGTGCTGCGCTGCTGTGCAAACGGCGTGTTTGACTGTGTGTAATAGCCGTCTTTTGATGGTCATTTACACACTGTCCATAACAATAACTATGTCAGGTAACAAACTGCGTCGAAATCAGTTCAGGAAAATGCAGCCCAAGCCATGCTCTAGTGTGCGCGCCGTTGGGTGGGGCGGGGCGCCCCCCTAATATAATGGTAAGGGAAACACTGTAGAGCTTTGGTAAAACACTTTATTTTTAGGTTTACTTCCTTAGGTTTATGTAACTAACACTACGTTTTCATTACCATAACTTAATAGACTTTTGTTTTCACATGTGACACGAACAGCTGGCTCTCAAGTGAAAGTCCAAAGTTTGTTGGACCCTATGCGAATTTCATTACACTTTGTACTCTGGTAGTTGCCTGCGGCATCAACAAATGCTGGCTCCTGGTGTGTCTCATACTGCCACTAAAAAGGGCCTGGGTGTGTTGGTATCATGATACCTTACGTTTACCAAAACATACAGTTCTTCCACGATGTTCAAAAGAACCTCTTAAAACCCATAAGGGAAAAAAAATACAATATGAACATAAATACTAGCTGGGGCTGTGTAAGTCACCCAGACATTATAAAGGAGCATTCATACAGACCACAAGGCCAGTTTTTTTAATTCAAATGAAGTAATCATCAAACAGCATATGTAACCCTCCACACATTTCTGATGTCGAAATTGGAGGGGCTGGCCAGGTTTGTGGAGGTGTGAAAATATGCAGGATTACACAACGATATCACTCAATATTTGTGTGTACAACTGAGTGCAACACTAGGAATGCCTTCAAGGTGTAACAGTCCAAAGGTGAGCCCTTTTATTCCCTTTTGTACAATTCATCACATCGACCTCCTCTCTATAACAACAGTTTTTTGTCCTACCTTTGAGTGTGGACATTTGGAAAAGGTACCAACACTTCTGTCTTTAGATGTGGTAGGACAAAATGCCTGTGACCTACTTTGAAGTTAACCCTTGCAAACCTTTGTTCTGTTATCACAGATATATTTATTTATACAAAAAGAGCATGAACCAACTATTAATATTACTACTAATACGATCAATGAGACCACTGCACTAGATTTTTGTTTTATGTTTTCTTACTTAAAGCAGCTGTGCGGAACTTTTTACCATTAATAAAACTGTCCCTAGTTCGTATCACCCCCCCTTGAAGATCTGCATATTTATTTGAACCCAACAGCGACAAAAAAGCCTTTCTCTATATGGCTATTTAGCGTAGCCTCACTTGGGTCGGACACACAGCGGAAGTCAGCAAACCAGAATACGGCACCAGAGGCGGAAGTGATTCTGCTCGCCCGCAGCAGCCCGCAGCCATTAAACCACAGAAGAAGGAGCCGTGTTTACAGTGTTCTTCGAGTAAGCAGTACGCAACGAGCATTGCTGAACACATAACACCTAACAGTTTTACCAGAGACGTATCTATGAGGACTTGGTTGTACTTTTGATGTCATG
>NC_065511.1:3519565-3539507 GCF_006386435.1 Epinephelus moara
TACATTACCCAGAATAACTTGAGGCTCACACTACTACGGTAGCCTTAGTAGCTCAAAATACACAACAGATTAGATTAGATCAGAACAGAAACACGACAGGAGAATTTACAGAGTAATTTTGCTGTTTCCACTAATTACTTGGACTGACCTGGCGTTAGTTAATCCTCTCACTCTCCAAAACAAATGCATGCGGTAATTGCCGGCTGCAGTCAGAATTTTACGACACCAGGCTGTAGGTGTCATACCGCTCCGACCAAAGGGGCACTATGATCAACGAAAACGAAAAGTTCCGCACAGCTGCTTTAACATCTCTGTTGTTGCCTTCTCTATCCTCTCTTTCCAACCTGTAAAATAGACATGCCCACTGATGTTGTCACGGTCTGCACCTTAGGTCAATGAAAATATGTTATTTTTTGGCTTCAGTTGGTAACCAACGTTTCGGGTTCTGAACCAATTTATTTTTGGGTCAGAATGCTCTGAAATGTTTAGGTGCAGGAACTAAAACAGAACCTGTCTATTTTAGTGGAAAAGGGGTATCTGTGTCCATTTACTTTGTATAAAATTGTGCCTCCTGTAAAGGTTGCGTTGCATTCAGTTGGTCCCATTAAGGGGTCTTGGTGGACCCTCTTAAAAATTTCTCTAATTTGCAACGTCTGTCAGAAACCATGGTGATAATTTATTGCTCAAGTGCTAATATCCTGTGTGTTTTTGTCCAAATCTTTAATAGAGGGTGCCAGATGTAACCTTGCAGTGTGGCTTTAACATGTATCCTTTTAGTTCATAGGTCAGTCCTTTGAGACGTTTCCAGGTAAAACCTCCAAAATGGGTTCAAACGTACAGTAGGAACCACAAAGATTCTCCTGTCCAGAGAGAGAGAGAGAGATGCCCACAGGTCACCATGAAAAAATACATTCTTTGCTTGATGTTCATTTTTGACTCATTTCTTGCTTCATGTCATACTCTTTTTCTTCCCCCACCTCTGCAACATTTATTGTTTCTGCTGCTCTCCCTGGCAGCTGCTGGTGCTGGGTGCGGTTTCTGCAAAAAAAGAAAGATTGAGAATGAAACAATGCGATCTGTCAGCTGGCTTCCAGCTATTTATTCCACTTGGTATAAAGCACAATAATTTATGAGCATGTAAAGGGGCAAGTTTTCATTTCCCAGTGTGCTTGGTCTTGAGAACTTTCTTTAACTTTAATTTCTCTTCAGTAAACAGAAAATTACAGAATTTTGTTCCAGCTCTCTGTTGAAATTTTGAAACCCATATGTGAAATCTAATGAGGAATAGTTATCTGGGGAGAAACTTGGGGATGCAATCAATCCTGTATTATGAAAAAGAAAACCCACAGTGTATTCTTTGGCATAAATGAGGATTGCAAATTGTTATAATCAAATAATAAATATATTTTAAGTTGTTTCAACAAACCAAGCTCGTGCATTACTCCAATAACTAAGCAAGACCTGATAACTCAGTTTTGGGTTTGGTCCATGTTTATGTTACACTATAAAATTTAATAATGAATGACAGAAAATCAGCTCATTTCCAGTCATTAACTTGGTGTAGTTAGACATGTTTGTCTCCGTCTCCGTCTCAGCTCCAGCACTCCGGAGCCCTCCGCAACAGATACGCAGGACTTCTATTTTTGCCGGACGCCGGAGCACAAAGCAGCAATTCAGCACAGAGCAGATGGTGCTGGGCAGGAAGTCGTGCACAGAAACAAAATAAAACATCCGGTTAATTTTCAAAATGAAATACACAGTGTTCACGGCGGATCATGTTTCCCTGCACTACACCTTGAAAACTATATAATGAGCAGAGGCAGGCCTTAAGTCAACAGATCAGAGGTTTTCAGACGTCATTTCACCCCGTTGACACCATGGACGAGGAGATATTAATCATGGCAGTGCACCGAGATGAGCTGCACCGCTCCGCACAGCAAACGCAGCCGGTGGGTATTGACGGACGGCGGAGCACGCCGCAGATAACCAGCGCTGCCGTTCCGCAACAGACACGCATCCAGTGGAAATCCGGCGTTACCTTGTTGTTTTTGTTGTGAAAAGCTCATTCCCGTTTACCGACTTGTTGTCCGTCATTCAAATGAATCCGGGCGGAAAAACTTGACGGCTGGGGGGAGCGTAACAATGACCACTCACAGCAGCCGACATCGCCCCACAATGCGTTCTGCTGACTCTGATTGGCTTACAGTGCTGTCAATCTCGTTTTGGTGGGTATAGCATCATTCTATTGGCTCTAACGAATCAATCACTCAAATCGTCCAAGCTGTCACGGAGATACGGGCCTCCAAAGCTCAGAATAGAAACTCAGTTTCAAATGTAGGAGGTGTGTATTGGTCAGTTTGGATGGGAAATAAGAAAAAAGACGAAATGGACAGTTGTATGTGTATATCCTAAACATCATTAGGGATTTACAGAAACAAAAAATGAAAGATATAGGATTGTACATGACAAAAATCACATGCCAACATGGTGCAATTTTGGAGAGCTCGTCTGAATTTTCTGTACTAAAACCTCTCTAATATTGTTCTGCTTCACTTTATCAGAATCAACCTTTGCAGAGTTAATGTTCACATATTGTGCTATGATTTGATAGAGGTTTAGAGCTGCAGCTGCATCATTCCAAAGGGATACTCATCCTGAAAATGCTGTTTTTTTGGCGAACCTCAAAATATTTCATTTGTGCTATGTGCCATCTTCATTTACTCTTCACATATAACATATATACTGATATTTACACATCTTAACAAATCTCACAAGTGTTCCCTTTACCATGACACCAAAAGTATTCAAATAGACCTTGTGGTTGCAGAGATATATTAATTTCATTATGGGTATGCAATTTTCGAGCAGAGGCCTATAAAATAGGCTTAGCTTTGACAAGGTTAAGCATCCTAAATGCTGTTTTATCAGTTCCGTAATAACGGGAGTGGTACATGGGTTCATAACTGGCAGGGCCGCCCCTCCCTAAACGCAGAACACGCGCTGTGCGTAGGGCCTCATCTTCCATGGGGGGCGCACATGCGCTACCGTGAGGCGCGCGTAGAATCAGCTCAAGGAAGGAGAGAAGAGACCTGACCGCCCATGCGTCGCTGCAATGATTGACAGCACTCGACATCTGAACAATAAGAGGGGTGCGCTGGCAGGCACTTGCAGTGCTGCAGCAGGTGAAGAGTTGTCGACATGTCGTCCAAAAGAGCCTCAGGAGTATGTGCGGGGCCGGGAGGTCGGACGCTCCCAGAGAGGGGAGAGGGAGAAATATAGCTAAGATGAAAATAGAAAAGAATGTCTCTGTATTTTATTTCTGTTTTCAGTGTTTAATTAAGGTGGGAGATCGGACGCCTCCAGAGAGGGGAGAGGGAGAAATATAACAAAATAAGATTAAATAGGAAAAGAGTGTCTCCCCCTTTTATTTTATTTTCAGTGTTTAATCAAGGGTGGGGGATTGAGGTGGTGGAAGTTACTTTCTTTTGATGAGTAATTGATGGCTGTTTGTGACTCAGATTTGTTTATTTATTTATTTCAGGTTGAATTTTTTTATTTTATTTGACTCATACAGCCAAACTACTGTATCTACAGTACATTTGTTATTGCCAGTAAAGGTTGTCAAGTTAAATGGCAAGTTGTTGTACGGTCATTTTGTACCTATGATACATTTGGGATGGGGGCCTCCAAATAAAATTTCACTTAGGGCCCCAATTTGGTCAGGGGCAGCCCTGATAACTGGTTTAACATGGTTGACAAGTGTCTCTTGCTTGCAATAATTTACAATCTGCTTGAAGGAGCCCAGGATAGTGAGGCATTCCTGAAAAAAAGGCTAAGAAAGCTTCATGGTTGGTCCATTTGACAATTGCCCTTTTCAACAAATCATATTAATCCTATAGGTATAGCTACCCATAATATTCTGGGAAAGTGCCTGGTTATTATTTACCTGGTCCTCATTATGACAAGCTGAAAACATCATAGTCTCATCCCTTTGGCACTGTTTTCATGGTTTTATGCTTTTGGGTGATGCCATAAATTTTATTAAGAAGCAGGAAGGGATGTACACCTAGCCAAGGCAGTTATCAATGACTCTTTCAAGCATGCCTTTACACCCTTCCCAGCAGCATCCATTTGATGTTTAAATGGAGAGAGGGATGTATTTTCAGTTAGGCTAACCTTTGGTTGTAGCAACAGCCTAAATAATTATTTGTCACTTTTTGCTGGATTATTTTAACATATAAAAAAAAAGAAAAAACGCCTTTCATGCTCAAGCTATTAGATGACCTCCTGTCCAATTCAAACCAAATCAATGCATCTTTGCTCTCAAACATACTCTCACAAAATTGCTAAATTAGGTATTCCTCTTCCTGAAGACAAGACATCAGGTTTAAGGTAATAGATTTCTACGCATCTCCTTAGATATCAACCACATGCGAGCAAAAAATAAATAAACTAATCGCATCAGAGAGGTCATGAGAAAGGACAAAAGCACAGGAGGCAGTAGCATTGTCAAAGAGGAGTCCTGTCTTCGCTTGGGTATCTTATTTGCACATGCATTATCCCCAGGGATTCTCCTTTATACCCAGGCTTCTCAACCTCTCCAGCTGCCTTCCAATACCCATAATGCCATACATAGTATGCCAGATAGTCCCAAAGGTTTAGTATGTCCCAATACATAGTATGTGAAATGCAGTATGCCAAAAATACCAGGATGTTCTTCTACATCCGGTCGGATTTCCAAACATGCAAGTCAACATGCCTTCCTGGCTTTTCTAATCCACCATCCTTTGCACAGTGAAAGATCTGTAATATCAACTGAGCCACTGCAACAGTATGTACTTTTTAGGGCAGCTGCAGTACATACTAAAAGTAAAAAGAAAGCATACGATTTGGACTACACCCCAAACCCTGGAGTACTCCATGATATGGTGTGCTTGGATGCAAGCTGCAGATCTGAGCTCTGGTTCTGGTCCCTTCTGTTTAAAATATAGAAGTAATGCACACCAAAAAATTCTAATGAGGTGCTGATCACTGGCAATAGACTTGATTGTAGAAAGCAAGTGTCGCACACTCTGGCTCCATATGCATTTCTTTTATTTGATGATTTTCCAGCCTTTGAGCCTTCTTCAGGATCAACAAGCATGTCTGGTGTCAATCTGGTCTCTTCTGTGCCACAATGGAACGACATCCCAACCTTTTATAATGAGAACCATGGATCTTCATTAGCCATTTAGTTATACAGATGCAGCGCCATCAGCTGGCTTTGGGGTTGTTGTTTTTTCAATAACTACGTTCACTGATGTAGGGCTAAAAGAATTTTGTAGGTATTTTGCCTGTCAAGATTTCCATCATATGTGCATTTAATATTCACTGTTTTGAATCCCGCAAAATGCAGCCATCTTCCATTAAGGGACTTCCTGCAGGTAATGAATTCCACCTGCGCTTTTTGGATCCTTCTACCAACAGCCTGGTAGAAACCCATCTACTGACTTAAGAGAGGAAACCACAAGGCAACCATACTCGTCTCTCTTTCACTCTCCTACTTGTGCAAAGCAAAGTCATTTATGCAAAGCACATATTTAAGGGATAGGTTCTCTGGTTCTCAGACTTACCATTAGAAACGTTTCCCCACAGCTTTTATCAGTAGAGGTGGTGAGTTAACCACACGCACTGAATATTTTGATCCTACGCATGAACTCACTGTAGATGATGTAATCATTAACCCTCACTGCTTCTCCATATTATTAAAACTCACAAAGACTGACAGGGGTAGGTAAGGTACGCCATTTTAATTTCAAAAATGAATTCTGCTTGTTCTCTGTCTTTTATGACTCACCACCTGAAAAGCTGACCTCAAGCCAGCCAGCAGGAGCCTCTCTTTTCACGGAGGAGGGAAATCCCATGTCCTGATCTTGGTTGCTTCTCACCCTCGCCTCCTCTGCCAGCCCAGTGGGCTACTACAGGAGCACTATATTGCTCAATCTCTTCGCATGGGAGAAGCTAGAACTGCAGCATCAATTGCTCCTGTCACAACACCAAGGCCACAGGCCGATGGTCATCATTTGCTCATGAACATTACCTCTGGCCCAAGACTCAAGTCATCCTCGATGCTAAAAGCTATAAGTACTTGGCGAATTACTGGCTGATGTTATGGTTTATCTGCTGGGCCTCAATGTAAATCATCTAGCAATCTGTGTTGGTTCTATTAGCCTTATTGCTATAAGCTGCTCCTCTGAAGGCCAGAGAGGTTTGCCTGGTATGGTTGTTTTGGGAACTTTGCTGCTGCTCTCCCTGCCTTAGGCTTTCCACATAGGCACGCAGAAGGGCGGAGAGGTGTGCTCTCTCTGCTTTATGCTTTCCACTTAGGTGAGTGTAAGAGGCTTTCTGTGTAGGCCCGAGAAAAGGCAGAGGGGCCCAAGAACAGAGCCATACCGCCAAATATAACACTGCAAATGGAAATAAAGTTTTCTTTGACAAAAGTGTTCCTGACTGAAACTGAGCATAGCGTTAGTTTAGGCAGGACACGATGTCAAGCTCAGTTCACATCCCAGCTACATCAGTTCATCTCAAACAGCCAATCAACTGATGGAGCAGCAGATTGAGGGAAGGGAGTCAGCTGATAGATCACATGATTCCTTTCTATGCAACCAATTGGCAAATCTCATTCAGGGTGCCCAGTTTAAACTGCTCTGGCCTGCCTACTGTTGCCGCTTCGTCTGCAAGCCACTTTGCAACCTGCCTCCACCCCAGCTCCTCCTTTTTATCTTGTGTCTGATTTATCAATGTCATTTCTGTTTGTAATTGATGCTGCTCTGTTCTTCTCCCAGGGGGTCTTTGCTGCTGCTCTTACTCCCAAATTCCACCAGATGTGTGTGGGCTGTGTCTGCTCTCCGGAACGGCAGCGGAGCCGATAGGATTCAATTCTAGTCAATGTGTGTGTTTCCACCGGCTGCGACTGTGCTGCGTTCTGGCTCCATCACAGCTGCGGTGCTCCAGAGCCCTCTGGAACAGATACGCAGGACTTCTATTTTTGCCGGACGCTGGAGCACAATGCAGCAATTCAGCACGGAGTAGATCGTGCGGGGCAGGAAGTCGTGCACAGAAACAAAATAAAACATCCGGTTAATTTTCAAAATAAAATACACAGTGTTCACAGCGGCTCATATTTCCCTGCATTACACCTTAAAAATGTCATAATGGGCGGAGGCAGGCCTGAAGACAATAGGTCAGAGGTTTTCAGATGTCATTTCACTCCGTTGACACCATGGACGAGGAGATGTTAATCATGGAGGTGCACCAAGATGTCTTCCTACTACTCCTCGGGTTTTGTGGTTCTGTTTATAGAAACTACATCTTGTTATATCGCGCGATTATGCGTGAATTCACGAGATCTCGTGGGTCCTCGTGACTCCCGCTGTCTGGCGGACCTGCACCGCTCCGCACAGCAAACGCAGCTGGTGGGTGTTGACGGATGGCAGAGCACACAGCGGATAACCAGCGCAGCCATTCCGGAACGGACACGCATCCAGTGGAATTCCGGTGATAGGCTTTCCATGTAGGCGCATGGAAGGGCAGGGAGGTTTTGCACGTGGAAGGAAAGACAGGTGTGCTCTCTCTGCCTTGTGGCTTTCCACGCAGGTGCATGGAAGGGAGGAGAGTTTGCTATCCTTCATAGGATATCATATGAATTAGCTCCCCACAAATGATGTTATGTCCTTAATATAAAGTTACATAAATAATGTAAAGTTACGGAGGTTAGGTTTTGGCAAGTAACATTACTGTGGTTAAGTTTAGGAAAAGAAACATGGTGAGCACCTTAAAATGACATGGTTCCAAACACTGGTCTCCTGGCCAAAGTCCTGTGTTTTGTGATCCAAACTGGACCTCTGGGGAACACTTCCTTCTTTACCCCTGTCAGTGCATTGGTCATGTGACTGCAGCCTTCCAAAATGGGGTTATGCACAAATTACTGCCTCATCATTACCAATATGTATGAATATTAGTGCATTACTTTTTATAAGAAAACGTGAATGAGAACAGAACATTAAATAATAATCATTTTAGCAACCTACTTTTTTTTTTCTTTTTCTTGATTTTTGTCAAGGTTAGACCACATTTTCTTTGTTTTGCACAAAGTTTCCAATCATAGGATGAACACAAAAGAAGACAAAACACAGAAATATGAGCACATGATGAACAGGGCAGCATTCCTGAAAGCTTTGGAGTAAATTACTTCAATGCAGGTTTAATTTATTCACTGACAATCAAACTTTAACTTTTTTGTTTGCTGCCAGGCCAAATGTGGTCTTCGCTGTTTAGGCTGGACACGTAAACACACAAACATAGTCAAAACATGTACTTCACGTGGACACACAAAACACACCTAACACTTCTGCTGCCAATGAGTCGTCCATTAATCACAGTGTGAACATTTTTGTTTTTGGCATGAAGTTGTCCCACGTCTGCAGCAGATCAAAGAGCAGAGGAAAGCAGACAAACAGGAAAAAAGAGCCACTGCCTATTGTTGACCAAGAATGCCTCTGAGGGCCCATTAAGACATGTTTCCGGGGCCTCCCAGTGATGAGGGCCTCTTTTTTCCCTATGCCCCTCTCCCTGCCTATGGGAGCATTGTGTGTGTTTTGGTCTCTCACGTGCTCTCCCTCCCCTCTGTTCCACTCTGCAGAGATTGTCACACCAGGGAGCAAATCAAAACTTAATTTAATACTAATCCATCTAATTGAGAAACCAGATCCGAAGGTACAGGCTGTCTTTGATCTGATGCAGGGAATGGAGAGGAAAGATTACGGCTGCTTAAGCTACTTAGATACCACGGAAAAAAGGGGACTTTTGCCTCCTTCTTTCCCAGTTTTATTTCTTCTTCCTTATTCTTCCCTTCCACTTGATTTTTTCCCCTTAAACCATCGAGGACAAGGAGGGAGGAGTCAGTTCAATCAAGCTGACAGAATTTTCTGAAAGAAGCCAAACTCTGAAATAACCTTGTGTGTTGTGGACTGAAAAAATGTGAAGATTTTGTTTCTCCGTGATGAATGGATACCATCTGAGAGTATTAAATACACAGAGATGAAGTTTATACGTGTATATCATGGTAACCACTTAGTCAACCATTTAAATTTGACTTACATTTCAAGTTTGGCCATATCCCACTCTCTCAACAAATCAAACAAATCACAACCTAATCACCAGAATAATGTTGCCATTGTACATTCTGCAAACCACGGATACTTTACACTTGTACATAAGTATGTAGCATACTTTCTTAGGGTTTAAACAATGTTAAAGTTAAGTGGTGGTTAGGTTAAGGCACAAAACCACTTGGTTATGGTCAGGAATGGATCATGTTTTGGTTTAAGATACCTGCTTTTTGTGGCACCTACAGGCAGGAAACACAGCAATGTCTCAGTAAAAAAAATCACCCCTTTCATGGCACTACTTCTGCGGGAATACAGTGATGTCCAGTGTTAATTCTGATAGCTATTTTTGATTTAGTTTTAGTCTTGAGGTGTACATGCTTATTTGTTTTAGTCACATTAGTGTTTTTATCCTCCAGAGTTTTAGTCTAGTTTTTAGGGATGTAACGATACCAGAAACTCACGATACGATATTATCACGATAAAGAGTCCACGATACAATATATATCACGATATTTATACATGGGGAAAAAAACAGAAAATTTATTGTTAAAAATAGCTATTTTATTAAAAAATAGTGCATGGACACTGTACAGCATGTTATTTTTAACTTGGAAACGTATCATAAACAAATCAACACACAGTTGAACATGTGCTTTCATTTCCCCCCCATTACTGCTAGGCAGGCAGACATTAAAGTGCCATAACAAAGTCATGTCAATTAAAACTATAGTGACAGAATATGAAAATGGAAACATTTAGTATTTTTTAACCTACTCTGAACAAAAGTAGTGTAGTACTATTACTAGAGTCATCTGAATGACATCAAATAATGAGGATAGAGTCGTCTTAATATTCATCAAATATACAGAACATAGAACAATCAGACCCTGCAACAACAAAATTAACAAATTAGAAATAATGTAAACTCAATAACACACAATCCCTCACTCACAGATACACAGACAGACACAGAGAGAGAGAGAGAGAGAGAGAGAGAGACACACAGAGAGAGACAGAGAGAGAGAGAGAGAGAGAGAGAGGTGGGTAGAGATGTGTGTAAAAGAAAACCAAAATAAATAAAGCCCAGCCATTTCCCTGGAAGTCATAGAAAAACTCAAAAACACACATTCACTCAGTTTGTTCACGCCAGGTTGACAATCTTGACATCAAGGAGACCCTAACACTTTCTCAGAACAGGAGATGAAGAGAGGAAAGCTCTGGTCCTGCGCTTTCATGTGATATGCGTGGCATTTCTGTGCGACCCTGCATTCGCAAGTAATCCATCCAAAAGTAATGTGTGTGCAAAGTTGTATGAAAGCTCTGTTATACATTAATTTAGTGTAACATTATCATTTTTTTTTCGCTGTGAAAACATTGTACTACCGACAAGTGCTTGGTCTTGTCGGAAAGCCACGATTCCGCTGTTTCACGTGATACGTCTCGCTTCTCGCTATGACGAACGGTCGCAGAGAAAATCCACAGAGAAGAACAATCAATCTCCTTACTTTTATTCGCTGTTTCCTCACGCATGGGTTAGAGTCTGAGGCTGAGAGGCTGAGCTGCACGAGTCTGCTCTCACCTGCGCGCGCAGTTGCATGTAAAGGATTATGGGGAATGTAGTCGCACAGTCATATTACCGGCTCTGTAGGAGAACGCAGCTATATAACTACCGTGGCATTCCCACGACGGTATCGAGAATTAATTTTATCGCGACACTGCGAAATTCAACATATCGTTACATGCCTACTAGTTTTCTAACTTTAAGTCAATAGGTTTTCTATATTTATATGTTTTTATCTTTAAACTAATCCAGTGAGGCTAATTCATGTTTCAAAAATTAGATACATATTGACCAGTTGTATAGGTTGTATTATTTTCTATGTCAACAAATCCTTTCTACACACTTACAAACTGTCATTTCTCCAGCAGTGTTTGACAGGTTTAAGCAGTGATTTACAACCACACACTTACTGATCATCATTTGAAAAGCTCAACATCACTCTATCTATGCTCTCAAAAACTTTGACACCACATATAACTAATCTGAGACAACTAGGATTTGTACCTAGGTTCACTGTAACATGTTGGTCTGGTGGTTTAAACTTGTGTCCTCACACAGAGTTGGTAATTAAAGCTACACTTTTATCTCTGTCAAAGAAAACTGCTCAGAGTTCAGATTGTTTGCATACAGCACAGCTACATTCACAGATAACTGAACTTCCTACCTGCCTGTCAAACAGCATCAAACCATAAACCTTCTCAAGTCTGAACTGAGTGGAGTCCTAAGGGGATCACCTCTGAAGTCCGGCAGTCAGTGGCTGCTTGCTCTGCTGCCGTTCAGCAACCAGCGAAATATCTTGCTGCTGATTATTTACTGGAGTTTACCAGCCTGTTGCTCATGCAGCATTTTAAGATAATCACAAACACATCCATTCTCGGCTTTCAATGTCCGATAGTCGACGACTAACATTTTCGTCATTTCATGTCTCGTCTTGTCAAAGAAAATGAAAAATAGATTTTGTCTTAGTTTTCATTATCAAGATCTATTTTTAGCTCGTCATCGTCTTATTTTCATCATGGAAAATAGGTCATTGATAAAAATAAAAAAAAAACTGGTAACACTTTACTTGAAGGTATCTACATAAGGGTGACATGACACTGTCATGAACTTATGTATAAACATTATGTATATGTCATTAACGTTTATGACTGCTGTCATTAAGTGTCATTCGGTTTTTGTAATGACAACTTGACATTAATCAAAGTGACATTACCAGAAGATGTCTTTGTCATAACAACTTGACATTAACAAAAAATGCACCTCTTTTTGTGTTTATGACAAGGTGACATAATGATTATTATAATTAGATGTCCAAGGTTACAGACCAAACACTCGGTCAGATAGATGTCTGGCAGGATACGACACAAAACTGGCTGTCATGACACCATTTTGACAGTGTAATGAATAAACGGCGTTCCAGGAGTAAAAGTCAAGAGGGAACGCTCGTTCCCTCTCAGCAGATTTAGAAAATACAGACTATTCAATGTTTTTTATAGGGGAAATCATTATAGCTGTTTTACAGCATTTCTAAACTGCACGCTCCATGAACTAACTTAGGCCTATCTGCTGATAGAGGATTGAAAGCTTTAGACTATCTAACGTTACCTAATGTTATTTTCATTAGCTAAGTTAGCTTGTTCACTCATGTCTGTATGCACAGTCTATTATAATGTGAGTAGATAATGCTGCAGATAATTACAGGAATAGTTTCACAGTTGGTAGGTAAGTTACTAGTTAATTCAGGGTTGCCAACTCTCACGCATCTGGCGTGTGACACACACATTCACCTTCCATCTCACGGTCTCATTCTGCCCAACCAATTCTCATGCCAGCGACGAACGCTGGAAAAAAGACTGGCCTCTATATATATATATATATATATATATATATATATATATATACTATCATGTTTTGTTTGGAATATCATTGACCTCAACAAGTTAAACCTACAAAAATTGCAGAAAATCAGCAAACACATGAATTTTAGTTGGATTAATTTTTAACAAAGATTAAATAAGGTGAGCACTTTAATTTATTGGGCAGTTGCAACATGCAGATTACTATTAGGTCATTCAAAACAACTGAAAACCATGGACACAACAAATATCATACTTACTCTTACATCAGTATGGTTAATTGTAACTATTTAACTATTAAATGAACAGAATAATTAGACTGTCATATTGTCAGATGTATTTTATTATATTTCAGGAACACATGTAAACATAATATTACACTATTGTACTGGCAACATAAAGAAGTAGACTTGGAGTTCTCTTTTTTGTGAACAAGTTTTTATTCCAGATATCCATATCAATCTCAAAAGTAGAAAAAAACAAAGAAAAAAAATGGAAAAACAGTAAAATAATTTAATTGTTTGGTTTATAAAATGTAAGAAAATGGTATAAAATGTCAACCACTGTTCCACAAATCACAAGATCCCAAGATGCAGCCTAAAATGTCTTGTTTTGTCCCAAACAAATATCATTAAACATTACTGTTACATGTAGAAGTATATGATCTCAAACAGATACTTCTCATCAACATACCATGGAAATGAACTGCATTTTCCGTATGGTTTTTCAGGTGCCTCTGGATCGCGCTCTCATTTTTGGTTTTAAATTTGGGGCAGAGAGGACACCCAAACTCGGATGGTGAAAGGGTTGTGTGCCCCAGACTGGCTTCGTCACTCAAAATAGAGGGGTGCATCTGAAAAAAGGAGAAGTCAATCAACATTGATAGCTGGAAAACATACTGAACATCAACCATATTTTACCGATCTAAAGGACTCATGGTGGAGGAGGCACTACAGCTATTTATGTATCCACATGTGTATGTGTATTAGTGCTCTGCATTACTAAAACATAATACAAATGTATTTTTTGCAGACACCCGGGGCTATGTATACGTTATTTATCTGACCCGGTTAACCCTCGGGGGTCGCTCATGTCGTATACCACATGAGACGACTCTCATTACTATTTTTAGAATATCTCCGGGAAAAAAAAGATGTATAGAACTTGATTGAGCAGTGCAGGGTTGAGGTTATACAAGCATTAATACACAAGGAGACCAGGCGAACCAAAAATTGGGAAAAAAATGGCTTGTGTGCAGTGAGTGTGTGCACAGATGTTTTACACCACAACACACCAAAAAGCAGAGGAACACATAATAACCCCGCTGCAAACTACACATCTAAATTAACCAACACATCAAGCGAGGGCAGTAATAGTCTCTGACCAACATTAACACTGTTTACACACACACATTGATGAAAGGGAGCACAACAGACCTTGGGCAGCTAACGTTAAGTTAATACCAATCATGCCCTCGTTTTTACACAACAAATGTAGCTAAACCCACCATCTGGTGGTAGTAATTTGTGCATGCCGAGATTCCCCACATAGACGTCCCCCTAATGATTTGATACATTACGTAGAATTGCATCTTAGAGAACATAACACACATGTTAAAATATAATGAAGATGACAGCACATATAAACGCAGCGGCTTGGTACTCTATGCTAGTGCTAGCTACTAGCTTGTACTGCTAGTGCTAAATGCTAACAGAATTTCGTTGTACAATGTACAATGACAATAAAGTTGTCTAATTCTAATAATTAAAAGACTCGTTCCCTTACCACTCTTTCTCTTAGTCATGCGTGTATTGTTTGCATTCTTCTCTTCGTCTTCTCTGTTGTCTTCTTCCTCTTCTTCTTCGGCGATCGTCTTCTCTGTTGTCTTCTTCCTCTTCTTCTTCGGCGAATAATACACACAGACCAACTTCCGGTATGGACTTCCGGTATGGATTGGATATATGGCGGCGCCCATGTCCGCCATCATGTCTGCAGCTGGGTCCCTCTCCATTTTTGGCCATGGCGGCACACTATGATTGGTGAAATGCCATACGCACACACTACGCTGTTACCAAAATTAAAACAAATCTCAGTAGTACCCTACGTGCCCTGGAAGAGAGTACCAAGGCAAGAAAATCAATGTGCTCATTCACTTCTCATATACATCCTGGTGGTAGTAGATGGCCCTGGAGTATACAATGCCTATGGTGAAAGCACTTGCCAAAGAAACTGTACAAGATTTATCATTTCAATTTTTATTAAAATGTATGCAAGTACAAATAGATACATAAATGTCTGAATTTTTTGTCCTAGTCCAGCCCTGTACACAGGTCATTTAAAGTCCTTGAATTTATCTATTTCTGTATGAAACTGCATGAAAATAGGATTCCGCCGTGTGACTTTCAGAATTTTCTCTATGGAGAACCCCCTGAATCCCCCTTAAAATCTTTCTGTTTGTCACAACAGGACATATTACTGGATTTTTTAAGCAGATGACTATACTACCATAGATTAATGAAATCGACCTTGATCTGCACCATAAAACAAATATACGTCTATGGAAGTATGTGGAGCTTAGGCCTATAGATATGAATATGTAAACATACACTCATTTTTTCTATTTGCCACATGTGCATATTAACTCTTTTAAGGTAAAAAAATAAAACGTGCCGTCGTGTCCACGTATATTCATGACCACACACGCACAAGCAGATATTACGTCACAAGCTAAAATCTCACTCCGGTCCGCTGACCAAAGTTGGCAACCCTGAGTTAATTACAGTTACTGATGTTTAGTCAGCCTACAAATAGTTTATTAATATTAACTATTTTTTGGATTTGTCTGTCATTTGTCTTTTACAGTGAAGAGAGAACAATGCAGTGGGGAGCAGAGCAGTGGACAGAACTGAGGAGACTGAATGAGTAGAGCAGTGGAAAGGATGCAGTGTCAGCCCTCTGTTTATAAGAGGTAAATTACATTTATTTCATGATGAGAATTGCAGTACATATGAAGAGTTTATTTGGTAGCCTAACTATTATTTCCCATTGTCATTTTTCTTTTACAGAGAGGAGAGAAGTGAGGAGATGTATGAAGCAGAGCCATCAGTGTCATCAATATGACTCCCCTTAATCAAGTAGGACCGTTTGTTGTCTAAAGTGATGATTAAACAAAGGAGCTTGTAATTTTGGAGTGTAACATTTCCTCAAAGATATGTATACTTTCCTGATGTTTGTAACACTCTGTTATGGACTTGTACTTGAAATGAGGTAATTTGCTGTAACCCTCCAGGTCATTCAGTTGGGTTCAAAGAAATAATATTGATGAAAATAAATGGAAATACTTTTAAGGTCATTTTTAAAGTAATTTAAAACCTCTTGACCTGTCCGCGTCCGCTGTCCGGAGCCCATCCACCCATATCCAGGGGTTCCACCAGTAAAATCTGGCCATTTCCACCACTGAATACGGAGGACATACAGAAGATCTCTCTTTTATGCTATTTAATACAGTAATAAAGGAGCTGTTAATTTACACATGTGCACCTGTATTTTTTACTATAATAGCCGCATAGAATACATATATATGTATACATACACACAGTGGAAACTGCTTATAATGATCACTTCCATCCGGGTCAAATTGATTACTATAAGCGGATAATTATTATAACCAATTTTTTTTTCTTTTTCTGAATTTCTCATGCAGATTATTATTCACTGCTCATTATTATCCACTACTATTATTATTTTATTTATTTATTTATTTTTATTATTATTATTATTTATCACTGTTTCTTATATTTTTGTACTTTATTTTACATGCCTAGTTTAAATTTTGAAATTTTTAATCTGACTCTTTCTCCTTGACTTGGCGTGAACAAACTGAGTGAATGTGTGTTTTTGAGTTTTTCTATGACTTCCAGGGAAATGGCTGGGCTTTATTTATTTTGGTTTTCTTTTACACACATCTCTACCCACCTCTCTCTCTCTCTCTCTCTGTGTGTGTGTNCTTCTCTCTCTCTCTCTCTCTCTCTCTCTCTCTCTCTCTCTCTCTGCAGGGTTGTAAAGCGTTACAGGCATCTGAGTGCGAGCACACACTTTGAGCAGAAACAGAGTAGATCTAAGCGCAAGCAGAGGCTATTTGAGTGCGAGGGCAGGGTTTTGAGGGACAACATTACAAAATCTGAATGTGAAATCAATAAATAATGCTCTCAAATTGATAAACCACTCTCTTGAAGAAAGATAGGAAAAAAGCTCCATAGACTGGGCACTACTGTCACATTGACATGTAACTCTGTGATGTCACCAAGCTAACTTAACGAGAAACTTCTACTCTCCAACTCTTTCTTGCCCCTGAACCATTGAAGAGAGCACTTGCTCCTAGACTCCCTTGCTCTTGCCCCAAATCTCTTAAGAGGAAGGACATCATACAGGAGAGCATGCTACGCCCTTCCCCCGTTTTCTGCATGCTCACAGCAGGAGCTGCAGCTCTGCCCTCAATGTGGCCTGCTTCCAGAACCTGAAGACCACACAAGTTACTGTGCCAATCATAGAGTTTGCAACTAATTTTCCAGCAACAAGGAGAACCAATTCAAGTTAGCACCAAACTTCTAACTCTGCAAGGACACTGCACCTTTGGAACAAAGACATAGCAAAAACTGCATCTGGGACCACAGTTCCTTCCAGCCAGTGAATAAATAATCATCCTCTGCTATGTCAAGAACTCCAAAATCCTTCAACCTTTACTATTAATATGGTGACTTTGGTTATAGTTATTAATTTAACTATTAACCCAGGTTCCAAATTGATAGTATAGTGCATTTTATGAAGCTGATATCATTAACTGGCTATCATTTTTCCCTTTTTGGTTATGGTGCCCCACGAGGTGATTCAATGTAAATTAAGTCACATTATTTAACATAATCAATAATTATTATTAAAATGAAAATTGCATACCCATAATGAAATGAATATATCTCTGCAACCACAAGGTCTATTTGAATACTTTTGGTGTCATAGTAAAGGGAACACTTGTGAGATTTGTTAAGATGTGTAAATATCAGTATATGTGTTATATGTGAAGAAGGCAATATGAAGGCACTGTCCTTGCCACTTCAGCCACAGGTCCAATTCCACCCCATGACCTTTTGTTGAATGTCGTTCCCTCTCTCTCCCCCGTCACGCTTTGGCTATCCTATCTAATGAAAGCATAAAAAGCCAAAGAATACTCTTAAAAAAAGAAAAACAAAATTAAGCTTTAATAACATTTAACAGGGTGAGTACAGTTTTCATAAAGGGGGAAATTAGCTAAAGAGACCAAAACCATTTTTTGCACCAGGCTGTAAACATGTATATTTTTGCTATAAAATTGGACATTTTAACATGGGGATCTATGGGGATTGACTCGCTCTTGGAGCCAGCCTCAAGTGGTCAGCCGAGGAACTGAAGTTTTTGGCATTTTTGTGTTGGCTTCATTTTTCAGCCCTTGTGATTGCCACTTGGTCTTCATGTAGGATGAAGGATGGATGAACTGATTAGATTTTTGTGTTCAAAAATGGTAAATGTCACTGTAACCTTGCATCTTTCTCATTCTTGTGAAGGCAAAACATCAAGATCACCTTGAGGGAATGTCGTCAAATTTGCCACAAATGTCTACTTGGACCTCAGGATGAACTAATTAGAATTTGGTGGTCAAAGGTTAAGGTCATTGTGACCTTGCGTCTCTCTCATTCTTGTGAATGCGATATCGCAAGAAGGCCTTGAGGGAATTTCCTCAAATTCGTCACAAACGTCCACTTGGACTCAAGAATGATCTGATTAGACTTTTGTGATCAGGGCCGTGTCGCCGCGTCCTTGATCTTCGGTTTTCCAGCGGACCATTCGAGCAAGTCCGGCTTCTCTGCTGCTAACGCTGCTGCCGGGATACAGCTCATGAGGAGCCGGCTGCTAATGCTATGTACTGGGACACTGCTAATGCTGCTTGCCGTGCTGCTGTAGCTCAGTCGTAACTGTAACTGATGCTGAGACTCTACTGACTGCATGACTGGTAGATGGCGGTGGGTGGCGCAACAGGCCAAAACACAAATTCAAAACATAAACATGGGTTGCGGACCGTAAAATTTTTTTTTAAATGCGAATATTCTGGCTGTACTATTGTTGTCGGTGAGATCAGTATGTTATATGAACATTATTCCTTAGTCTCTGTGACATATTAGAAGGATTTTATGACTATTTGCTTTAGATTTCTTACATATAGCTCCTTTAATACATATGCTAATTATGACAAAATGTCACACAAATGTCTTATAGGATAAAATGATGACATTTCATATCTAAAAGGCTAAGGGTAAACTTCACTGTGACATCATAATGTTCTGTTGAAACACTTTAAATGGCCATTACTCAATGCCATGACTCAGGAACGGAAGGAGAGACATTTACTCAGATACTCAATTGGTGACACTAATCTTGGGTGTCCACCTTGAAACTGTGCTGACTGTATAGATCGTCTGTGTTGCCGGGGGAAGATGTGTGTAAAGCATCCACATTTTCACAGACATGGATTTTAACTGTATCTGCAACTTCACAGGTTCACAGAGGCATACAATCACAAGGCAGTAATTCTAGTTTTATCAGTAAAAAGGCTGATGGCAAAGATTCCACATTGCTAGTACTAATGCTACCAGGTGTAAATGGAAAGCCCAGTGGATAAGTACCATAACATATCTTGATACAGATTTTATGTTAAAACCAGGTTTGATAACACTTTATATTAAGGTACTATAATAAGCGCTAATTAATGCTTAATAAGCACAAATTAACAGTTAATGAGCACTTATAAGATGCTTATTAACACTAATAAGACTGGACTAAGTGTTTATTATAGCATAACTGACTGAGTTATTATTGCTTATAGGAGCATTATAAGCACTTAATAGAAACTCTGGAAACAGTTTATAAACCTTTACTAAATATTAATAAGATGTCTATTTACATTAATTATAATTTATAAGGGTTAATTATAGAATGCACCAATGATCCTGCTGGCTGTCTTCAGGATAGTGAAGACAGCCAGCAGGATCATTGGTGCCCCCCTCCCCTTCCTGATGGAGATCTACCAGCAGCGCTGCATCCTCCATCATCAAGGACCCTCACCACCCTTCTCACCACATCTTCTCCCTCCTGCCATCTGGGAAGAGGTACAGAAGCATCAGCTGCAGATCCAGCAGGATACTAAACAGCTTCTTCCCACAAGCCGTAAGAACTGTAAATGGACTGTGGCTCCCCCCCCCCCCCCCCCGCCCCACCCCCACACCCTCACACACCCACCAACACCCACACCACCCCCACCCGCCACCCAACCCACCCCCCCCCCG
>NC_065511.1:3542954-3545110 GCF_006386435.1 Epinephelus moara
CATTTTATAACTTTGTAAGGCCATCATGTACATGATTAGCTGAGTTGCTAGTGTTAGCTATCGCAAAGAACTAGAACTAGCTAAAAATCAACAAGCTAACGTTAGCCTATAGCCTACTTAAACAAACTAACTTACCACAGGGGCGGAAACAGATGAAACATCGTCTTCAGAGTCCCGAAGCCAAGTGTCGCATCCTACTCCAACTGGAGCGGCACTGGAGGGGCTTGCATCAGTTTTTTCAACCATCTCAGCATTGCTAGGTTTTGTGCTCNGCATCCTACTCCAACTGGAGCGGCACTGGAGGGGCTTGCATCAGTTTTTTCAACCATCTCAGCATTGCTAGGTTTTGTGCTCTGATGAGGAGTGGCGAGCATAGCTGGGGAGTGGCACCCAGCGTGACCGTCATGCAGTGAGTTGAGTTCCATGCGTGTGCATGCGCGCGCATGTGGAGTCAGATCAGGTGCAGCAAAAGCCACTGTATTTTGCTGTTCATAAGGTTTTATTGAAATTATTCAAGCGACAAAAGCGACGTTCAGATACCCATATGTCATGACATTGTAAATAACACCCATTTCGATATTGGCTTGACTGTCCCAGACACATCATCTTTGTGTCCCAGTAGCATTTTTATAGTCCCCGGGACGTCGAGACACCGTTAGTTTCGAGCCTTGAGAGCATATTACTAATTTATTAACCTTTATACAACACTGTTCCCACTTTAGATCCGGTAGCTGCAAAGGATCATTATTAACTGTTAATAACACCTTATTAATTTAATCTGATAGGCTCTTATGGTGTCTTATTAACAGTAATAAATGTGGTTATTGTTCTATAATTAATTCTTATAAATCATAATTAATGTAAATAGACATTTAATTAATATTTAGGATAGCTTTCTAAACTGTTATCAAGTTTCTATTAAGTCCTTATAATGCTCCTATATGCAATAATAACTGTTAATCATGCTATAATTAACACTTATATAGTCTTATAAATGGTAATAAACATCTTATTCTGTCTTGTAAGTGCTCATTAAATGTTAATTGATGCTTATTAAGCATTAATTAACACTTATTACAGTACCTTAATATAAAGTGTTACCCCAGGTGTAAGTCAGGCTCTACAAATATGAGAGCCCTCCAAAAGGTACGTAAAAATTCATTGATGCAGAGATGAATAAAGACTAAATAAAGCTGCTGTGGTTGAGAAACAGAGCAACATATTTTAAATCCAGGTCACACAGTGTAGTGTTTGGATAATCAATAAGTAATTCAAGTCCCTGTCAAAGAGCATGACTCTGCAGTCTGAGCAGAGCTCTGCTTCCTCTTGAAAGTCTTGAACTTTCGCTGCCTAATCACTCAAAATAGATTATGTGACAAGTGCTGCAGTCGCCTGATGAAAGGAGGACGTGTGAGACATAAAGGTTGCAATGAAGGAACGCCTTGCACTAAATGCTAATCACGTGTAAGGTTTCAGAATGACACATTCACAGTGCGTATCTGTGCTGATCCTTTATTTATGTCATCTATTCTAGGTCAGACTCTCAGCACATGACCTCCTGTCCTAACAACAGCTTTCATCATGAGATTACTCACATGTATTATGACAAGGGTGGTGCTGATGGTGTTGCTGAAGGACAGCTGACAGGTGGACAGAGTCTGTTAAGCACCACTATGCCATTTAAATTCACTGTTCCAGTTGGTTTGTTTGGGGCATATTGACCATAAATACATTTTTTCCTCCAAAATCACAATACTTTAATGTTTTTGCGCCAGTATTTGTTTTCATTGGGTGATGTTAGGTGTTACCAATTGTTTCATAGAGTTCAACTGTTGCTGTGATTCCTTTATTACAATGAAAGCTGATGTATGTCTTGTCCCAACCCGGTCTCCTAGAAGTTACATTTGTTCATTCATTCATTCATTCATTCATCTTCTAACCGCTTCATCCTCTTGAGGGTCCCAGGGGAGCTGGAGCCTATCCCAGCTGACATCGGGCAAGAGGCAGGGTACACCCTGGACAGGTCGCCAGACTATCGCAGGGCTGACACATAGAGACAGACAACCACTCACGCTCACATTCACACCTACGGACAATTTAGAGTTATCAATTAACCTAATCCCCAATCTGCATGTTTTTGGACTGTGGGAGGAAGC
>NC_065511.1:3545384-3548351 GCF_006386435.1 Epinephelus moara
GCTTCTCCCCAGCTGTATCCCGGCAGCAGCGTTAGCAGTGTCCCAGTACATAGCATTAGCAGCCGGCTTCTCCTCAGCTGTATCCCGGCAGCAGCGTTAGCAGCAGAGAAGCCGGACTTGCTCGAACGGTCTGCTGGAAAACCGAAGATCAAGGACGCGGTGACGCGGCCCTGCCACGGCAGCTGCCCGTGAGCAAACAAATCAGTCTCCAGCGTGCCGCTGTCCAGCAACCTCGAATCTGTAAGGGAGGGGGGGGCGGACACGACTCACGGCAGTATTTTGAATTAGAGTGCAGTAACCGTTTTGGCCACATTCTTACATACAGCGCCTTTAAGTTTAGGTGCCAATGTAATCACTGTCTGGATTATGCTCAGGGATTTCCAGGAAAGTAGGTGAGGCCTATGGTGGACACAAAAAGGGCAGCACTGTGACACAAAAATCCCAGGTTCACATTCAGACTCCTGTGTGTTGCTCAGGCAATAAAAGCACTTTGGTTAAGGTTTGAGACAAAATCATGATTTTGGTTAAAGCAACCCTTACCTTTCTTGTATTTCACACAGCACTTAGAAAAAATTTGAACATCCACAACTCCCGCCTCCCTCCAAAGTCCCATCCCCCTCGTCCTGCAACTCCAGTCCAAAGGCCTATTCCCCCCTCCTCCATTACATCCTCATTACGTCAGTGATAGACGTAGGCGTTGGCAAGGTAACGTTAGATACAAGGAAGAGGAGAGCGAGTGTCACGTTACAACCAAGACAGTCAAACGCAACCCCAGTTTTTTAAAACTCAACTGGAGTCAGTGATGACTGATGAGTTTTAGAATAAGGTTACAGTGCTAACGTTAGATAGTAGCGTTAACGTTACTAGAAAGTGGAAACGCACAAGGAAGATAACATTAATGTTTCAGAGGCTATGCTACAGTAGGCTAACGTTAGCCATTAGCAACTGGATGCTGTGTTGTCATGTGTTGAATTTTCCCTCAGGGGGATTAATTAAGTATATAAAATATTAAAAAAATATATATACATATAACGTTATATGTTATATTAGAAGCAAACTAAACAAAATGCTACCTGTCCTGCACAGTCAAACGCAACCCCAGAGTTAGGTGAGCGGTTACGTCAGTCGGAGGCCTCCACGTAGGGAATACAAACAGGACGCTCGGCCAGTCATTGCAATTCCGAATGCAGTGATTGGTCGGAGTTTTCTTAGAAACATATGAGAATGGTATAATTATGAGTTTTTATTTCTGGTGGAATTCACTTACATTTTAGTGTGCCATCTGCTTATTAATAGCATTTTAACCTAAACAAAGATAAGTGCAAAATTTCCAGAAAGGTAAGTGTTGCTTTAAGTACAGCCTCACAGCGCCACTAGCATCACTGTCCACTCCTGGTTTGTTTGTATAAAATTTCTTTACATAAAATTTCTTTACATTAGACCATTTATGTGTTCAGTTATGTGAAGATCACTCTTTTTAGAGCTTTTTGCACTCCACTGTATATTGCCCCCCTGTGGTGATCCTATAGGAAGAGCAATAGGCAAAGACTTAATGTGGCCTATAATGATGGCATGAAAATACTTATTAAACTTCCACGATGGTGTAGGCCAGCCAAATGTTTGTAAATGTTGATGTGCCTACCTGCTCCACTTTAATAAGAAATCTTATATATCGATATATGTGCAGGCTCGCTAACTCAGAAAATTGTATCATTCAGGTCTTGGCCAACCCTGAGCTGAGCTCAGTCATGTTTTCATCTAGACTGTTGGTCCACTGGCACTCCAGCTTGTTTCTCATCAGTGTTAGTCTCATTCATTGGTTTTACCTTTGCTAAACTCCTCCCCATTGAACCATGGATGGCAGGGAATGTGTAGCCTTGAGAGGGTACCTGTCTTTTTTTCCTCAAATGCACCACAGCCGGGGACAACCTGATCTCACAGAAATACGTGAAATGACCACGACCTCTTCAATTTCAATTTCAATTTCAATTTCTTTATTTAAAAAGGGACAGTGCATATTAATGAACATATACATGTAAATATGCCAGATTATAGCCGTAGGCTAGTTTCCATCTGTAGTCCCTTGGCAGGTTGATTCGAGCTAGTGTGCAAAAGAGGAAAGTGCTGTTGCATAGATAAAATATGTGTTGCACAGATTTAAATAAATACAAATCTAAATTGCACAATGCCCTTATAAAGTGCTAGTGCATATTAGAAAAAGTGCTGCTGCATAACAGAAAATTAACCAGTACTAAATGAAGATTGCACATTACCTTTTAACACCGCATTCCATGGTGGCAGCACGCAATGAGTAAAAATTACGTGCCAGTACCACAGAAACAATGCCAATGTAAAGTCAATTAGGATCCATTGTTGTGGTAGACACACGGATTCCCTGATTCAACAACGTCACGTCAACCTCGTTTTCCTCAATGATATCTTTAACATTCCTGTATACACACAAAAATACAAAAGTGTCCTTGATAACTCAACAATATGACAGGTTAATGTCAGACCATAAAATAAAATACATGTATTTTGCCAGCTTTTGATAGCATAGGGCTTTAAGAGCATTGTGCTGTGGGCGGATGGGGCGCGTTCCACCGCTGTTTTGTAGCTACTGTCTGCCGTCTGCGGGCTTCATTCCATTTCAAATTGCCGTCCGTCTGCCGTAACCGAATCCAAACGCCACTAATAAATAAAAAAAATAAATAAATAAATAAGAAGAAAAAAAATAAGGCTGAGCATGGAAGAGTTCTGTGGCCGTGCTGCCTGCTCTCTCCGGTTTTACGCCAGGCTCAGCTCCTTTCAAAGACTCCTTGCGAAGCACTCCTCCGGGGTTTTTTCGGACCTAATTGTATTGCGGAGTTTTGCACAGCAGCGACCGGATCTTTGCTCTCAAACCACAAAAAAATGTGATGGCACAACAGTCTCCTTCAGTACATTATTCTATGCTTTCTTTTGATT
>NC_065511.1:3549124-3569335 GCF_006386435.1 Epinephelus moara
GATATTTAAAATCTGATTACACAAGTGTGTTTACCATCCCCTTAAAGTCCACAGTGTACTCTCAATTCAGTATTTACAACTTCCAAATCTAGGAAAAACACTTATCTTTTTTAAAAACTACAATTCCCTGGGACCACGCCATGCAGCTTGATACATATCAGCAACATAGTTGTAGTTCTTCTGATTTGCAAAGTAGGGTTCTAAATAGGGTTGTAAAAAGACAGATCTACTGAATATATCTAATATCTAGTAAAGCCGAACTAGTAATGACACTGCCCCTAGATGAACTATGTCAAGAAAAAGCAAGGATGTCGGCTAATTTTCGATATTTTAGATAGTACTCTAGAAACGGCGTTTTTGGGACAGTAGTTTTTGCGGCTTGTTGTAAAATAGAGTTATAAAAAGATACATCTACTGAATATATCAAATATCTAGTAAAGCCGAACTAGTAATGACACTGCACCTAGATGAACTTTGTTAAGGAGGATGATGGTTAATTTCAGATATTTTAGCAGGTTCTCCATTGGGACTGTGATTGTTCCGGTTTTAGAGTTGTCAAATAGTGTCTTAAAAAAGTAAATATCTACTGAATATATCAAATGTCTAGTACAGCCGAACTATCATATTATTATTATTATTATTATTATTATTATTATTATTATTATTATTATTATTATTATTTGTGGGAAATTATAACACAGGAATATGTTTGCCGTTTTAATATCAAGAACACTTTCTTGTTTTTTATGTATACAGGACGTTGTTGAATCAGGGAATCCGTTTATCCACCACGACAAAGGATCCTAATTGACTTTACATTGGCATTGTTTCCGTGGTACCGGCACATAATTTCAACCCATTACGTGCTGCCACCACGGAATGCAGTGTTAAGAGGTCGTGGTCATTTCACATATTTCTGTGAGATCAGGTTGGCTGGGGAAGTACAGTTGGGCAGCAGTTCTGGTGGCCCAAAGCTAAGCAGCTTATCCTGCTGAAACAATGAAAGACTGATGTATTGTGAAACTGTAACTGCTTCTTATATTGTCCAACATGGGCACAAAGAGAGACTTCTCTTGTCTAGGGGCCTCTGATAGGTTAGCCTCACACTGAGACGCAGCTCACTCTCAGCCAATTTGTCCACAACAGGAAATTTAAGACAGATATCCGAGGCTAAAACAAGACTGAAACAAATTTGATCTGAGACCGAGACAGGCCTGGGGAGTAATGGATTCTCTACTGAGACTGTTCGCACAAACGCACGCACGCGCGCGCACACACACACACACACACACACACACACACACACACACACACACACACACACACTGATCTGCGGCAATGATGAGGGCTCTCAGGGCAGGCTGCAGGTAATTCATTCTCTTTAGTTTCATTGCATTCCTCCTGTTCACACAAGGATGCTGAAAATAAAGGTAATGTTCCCATCAGGCAGAGATTAGTTCTGCTGCTTAGTCACTGTGGGGGAATATGTCCTCTGACACACTCCTTACTGCTCACTACCAACATGTTTTTTTTTTCATACAAAACCACCTGACCACAGATAGTGAGACCCAATTGAAAGTTTTAAAAGAGGCTGATAAATGTATCATTGAATTTTTTTTTTTTTCATCAAACAATAATGAAATTTCTTACTCACTCAGCTGTTCCCTTACTGTATGACAGTATGTTATGGTCTGTATTTGCTGTTTGAACATTTAATTTTATTCATGCTTCCACATTGGTTATTTCAATATTTGTTTGGCTTTGGGAACTTTTGGGTCTCAAAAAAAAAATTAAAATGTGGATTTTTAAGTTATAGGGCTCAAACAAAACTTGGCCATAAAACTTAGTTTGATAAGATGGAGCCATAGGTAGGGTAAAGATGTTTACTTGCATTTACTGCTTATTAAACATATGTCTTATTTTTGTAGTTTGGTCCATCATGCCACCAGTAATACTATAATATAAAACTCTATAGAATAACTGAATTCTGGGAACGTTACCATCTGCGTGGTAAGTGGAGTTCCCCATGGTTTAATAATTGGACCTCTATTTAACAT
Organism: Epinephelus moara; assembly: GCF_006386435.1. Lineage (NCBI taxonomy): Eukaryota > Metazoa > Chordata > Actinopteri > Perciformes > Serranidae > Epinephelus > Epinephelus moara. The sequence continues at coordinate 3,551,182 of NC_065511.1, forward strand.
TTACATGCTTCCAGACCAAATTATACAAAACAATAATGTCAGCTATCATAATTATGCTGATTATATCCACATTGACTTTGCTTTAGCAATCTTTTTGACTCTCTGTCTCTGAAAACCAAAAACCAAGTAAGAAATTCAGATGTAATCTTGGACTCAAAGTTAAACTTTGGTAGCCATGTCAAATCAAAAGCAAAGTAATTATACATCTCAACACAGCAATAATCAGATGATTCATGACAAGGCAAGACATACAGAAACAACCCAGCAGGGCACAAACTTTGTTAGAAATTGATATTTGGTTGAATTTAGGTTGTATCATTCGGTGACCAAAATTCAATGTGTCTCATGCCAATGTCAAATTTTGTAGAATAATGACAATTTGTCATATTTTGCGACCAAAGTTTCATCTGTGCGACCTCAAGATATAATTGGGAGCACTGGTGCGAGTGTAAATAATTCTTCTGGTGCGACTATTTTTCCCCCGGAGTCGTATGTCTCATTCACAAGTTTTTTTTCCCCCCCTCAAGTTAGTAGGTTACATTGACAAGTTCCCAGGCTTCTCTCTACCTCGTGAGCTGACACTGACCAATCAAACATGAGCTTGACCTTTAATGCTGATTTTAGATTGTTATTAGCCTCAAATCACTCCACAACCGTGGCACTTCTGTCACTCAGAGCTAGAAGCCGAAGCTAATTCATGCTGGAGAGAAGAGAAAATGGAGAATGCTGAAAGACTTTTTTTTTTTTTTTCTTTTTTTTTTTTTTAGGAAAAAAGACCACTGAACTAGCCTTGTGAAACCATCCTAATCTCACAAGCTCATATTCTATTTCACTCCGCAGATCAGTCTGGCCATGCAATCATAAAAGCGCTTCTTTAAAAGCAGAACAAACGGCTGCACTGAAAGCTTTTACTGAAAAAAGAGATGTGTTTGCCGTCCTTCCTACGGGGTTTGGTAAAAGTTTAATTTACCAACTGGCTCCGTTGATCGGGAAAAAGATGGGACTCAGTGAAAACCCAGTGGCTATTGTTGTTTCTCCGCTAGTTGCTCTCATGGAGGAGCAGGTCAGGGAAGCGACCAAGCTGGGAATCATAGCCATGCAGGAGCCTACAAGTGTTTTGTTTAGTTTGTCTCAGAGGCTCTGTGGACTGCAGACTCCTAGCTCCGATCAGCTGTCTGCTGCTGAGGTGTCCTTCTGCTTCTTCTTCTTGTGTAACCTTGTGTGTATTGGCGGTAAATACAGCATTATCGCCACCTAGTGGATTGGAAGCGCATTACACCTATAATGGGCTTTTATTGGGAAAAATAGCTCAAATGCGACCCCCAGTGGTAAAATTAGGTATATAATTCGATATATCGGTTCGGTTAGATATTTGGCTTTAAATCAAACCGGTTGGAAAATTGTCAAACCGGCACAAGCCTAGTGCTCCCAAACTTTTGCTGGTGCTCCTAACTTTTTGAAGTTAGGAGCACCAGTGCTACCATGTAAAAAAGTTCATTTCAAGCCCTGTAGTGACATTTGGTGTCAGAGAATCCATGATTTCATTCCAGTAGGTTAGATTACTGCAATGGTCTTTGCTCTGGTCTCCCCAGCTCATTTAGATTGCTCCTGTTGGAGTTCTAACAAAGACCAAGGAAAGTGAACATATCACAGCAGTTCCAAGGTCTCTGCACTAGCCTGGGTCAGAGAATAGAGTTTAAAGTACTGCTGCTTGTCTAAATCTCTTAATAACTTTGGGCCAAAATGCATCTCTGACTGTCTTTTAGAATATGAACCCAACTGTTTAACCTGGTTAAAGGCTGGACAAAGTAGTAAAGTGGGTGGAGGCGGCCGACTGGAGATGGCATTGGGAGCCATGGGAAACATGGATTCTTCCAAGGCTTCCTCATGGGTATGAACTGAAAATGACAAGGTAAGTTCCTTTGAAAGATGGCCACTGGACATTGGGGTGGATCCTTCAGTAGTCCATTGGAGGCTCCTAGGGTTCAGGGGAGAATGGATCAGGGCAGGCAGGTGGGAGGTTGGCTGGCTTAAGACAGGCAGTCTGGAGATTTACCGACTGGGAAGCAGGCTGGGTGTAGGCTGGAGGCTAACAGGCTGTGGGATAGCTGACTGAAGTGTAGGCTGGAGGCTTGCGGGCTTGGAATGAGGCTGGAGGCAAGTAGGCCAGTGCACAAGCTGGGAGTTGTTAATAAAATCCTCTGCCAATCCAGGTAGTAATTTCACCAAGGCTTGGACCACATGGTGGAAGTCACCTCATTCAGTTCATCCACAGGGAGTTCTTCATCTGTTGTGTCCATATCTGGCCAGATCACGCTGCCATATGTGGTAAATTCAGGAAACAAAGAAAGAAAGACCCACATGCATACAAGCCAGGAAAACAGAAAGAGTTTGCTGATTTTTTGATGGTGATTGCTGTGAGAATCTTATTGGCAAGTCTAAACAGTGTGGTAATGAGTCCACAGGATAGCAGATTGGGACAGGGAAATGTTCTGGCAGGCAGGCACAGATGAGGGTTTAGGTACAGGTACAGGTTCATGTTCCGGTTGAGGTTACAGAATAAAAGATATGTGGCGAGGTTGAAGGAACTTTAAAATTTGGATAAAATGATATAAAACCGACAACGCCACCTAGGTTAGAAAGAGCCTAGGACTCTGTTAACATCTATGCAGGTTCTTGGAATCAGATGAGCAGAGTTAAAAAAACCACAATCAAGGGCAACAATTGAACAGTTTATTTTTAAAAAAGAATTTAAGAAACCCCGGCCCAAAGTCACTCGTGGTCATCCTCCCCGTCCTCTCCATCTTGTCCTCCACAAAGTCCTGAGGCTGCAGACGGGAGTCCTTAAGGACTTAAAAACAAATGTAATCACTCGTGTCCACGAGTCATAAATAAGAGACACCCAGTCTAATAAGTCAGCCATTGGTCTAATGGTAGTACTTCTTATTCCACAACACGTTCTAGAACACACTCAGTTGCACACAGCAAATTAAGAACCACTTGGGTAATAAATATAAGTTTAAATACATTCAATCCACCCACCCCACAGCACTCGGTGTCACCCACAAGCGTGTTGTTTATAAGTTTTACAGACCAAGAATAATCAAGACTGGACAAAAACTATGGCCTCAATAGTGCAAGGTGTCTCGTTAAATGGTGATCTCAATAAAAGCTCACTAAAAAAGTCCCCACAGTTAAAAAGGCAATGCACAAAGTTAAAATGGCTGGTTAAATGAGTATGAAAGGTACTTAGCTGCAAGAGGGGTGCATCGTGACCACACTCCTATTATCCCACGTTGCTTCCCCTCCAGTCCAGCCGATAGTGAGGCTTATTCTCCCCGGTCCTGTCATCTCCCTTCATGGCTCCGCTCCTCAATTCTCAGGCCTGGCACTGTGTCCCCGCTTAGCATCCTGCTAGCTTCCTGGAGGTTCTCGTACAGGGGTGGTGATCCCCTTTCTCTGCTCCGAGTCGCCTCTCCCACTGCGTGGTATCTCTGTCACTGCGTGGTGTCTCTCTGCGTAGCGTCTCTCTTGTTGTCTGCTCTGCCGCTGCTTAAACCATTTGTCAGAGGCTGCTGCACACCTGGCGTCAATGCTGCTGATTGTTGCTGGAGGGCGTGAGCAGTTCAGGGCCAGCTGGATAAAAACTACATATGTTTAAAACCCACTAAAAAACAATTACACAACAAAATAAACAAACACAGCACTCTATTAAAAAACTGACCCCGTCACAGATACATGATTCAGGTTCAAGGAAACAATGATGATCTGGAAAGAACTGAGTGAAAAGGGCTGGTTAAATACTGCAGGGCTGACAGAGGAAAAGTGGAAACAGGTGAGCAGGTAGAAAAAGGAAGGTAATGTGACTGAGAATGTAGGGGAAAGGGCTATTGCAGAGCAAAATGAAGCAGGTGGATGTGGGAGGTCGGTGACAGGGACAGGAGAAGTCAGAGGGCATCTGGTGAACAGGTAGAGCATGATAATGACCACTTTTGGCTGAGTTGGATTGTAGCTGGAGGGAGAGACAGAGAGGCAAAATGTTACACCAACCTGAGACAGTAAGTTTGCTAACCTCCTGCCCCACTCCCTGTGCCAGACTGGTCTATCCAGCAGCTCTGTCTGGTCAGCCGGTTCACTCAGAGCAGAATGGGAAAGCCTCTGTCTCTTTAGAGCTGGCAAGACACTCCAGTACTTTTCCATCCTCTTGACAAAGCCTTGGATGAGAGGAGAAAGAGAATGAGAAACTGAAGCAGGGGAGGCGAAGGAGAGGGGAGGGAGACACAAGGCAACCAAAAAAGAGGGCTGAATAAGCGAAGGAGGAGGAGATCTGTGCTTGTTCAATTTAGAACATGCTTAACTCCCTTTGCTTGCCTTCCCTTTCCTTCCCTTTTGCTTTTTGTCCTTTTATGATGGTGCAGGCGTCTTTATTTGAGCGTTCTTGACATAATTCCCCATGAGAGCTGCCAGCCTTGATTCTTCAGTGTCTTGGCTCAGTTTTCCCAGATGACATGTAGCACTCCTTTGTGGCAGGGAATACTGTATCAAGTAAACCTGGCCTTTAAACAATGAACAGACCATGTGTATGCAAATCATACCACAGGACACTTGTGGAGTCAGACAAAGAGTAATAGCAGTTTCCTGTTTAACAGTTTTTCTTCCTGATTTTGATGAGAATGACAGATGTTATACAATCAGTCAACAGCTTTGAGAAGCTTTTAAACAAAACTAGGTGTCACATATTAAAAAACGTCATAAACTTTGTCTGAGAAAATACTACTCTTTGTGTCAGTAATCCACTCAATAAGCAGCTCAATAATCCCAACGGCAACTGGTAAACATAAATCTGTGTCATCTTCCCAGTGTTTTTTGTCTGGGAAGGGTAACCTGGCATGCATCCAAACATGTGTTACATAATTCAAAACTTGGGGGAAAAAAATCTGATGTAGCATAGGGAGCAGTTCACGTTTGATCAGGCATTCTTCAGAGTTGAATAAACTTTCTTAAGTGTAGAAATCTTTTATGAAATCTGCAGCCATATCAGGGAACTCTTACTTAAAGGGTAATTCCAGTTTAATATAACCTCTTTTGGTTGTTCTTGACATTATTTCTATTTGCAAAATTAACATTGGGCCTCATTCACAGACAGTCTGCGCACAAATCTGTGCTTAAACTGTGCATACAAACATTTTACATTAAACATCTGGGATTCATCAATATTTTCTCACCTGAATTTGTTCCTATTCTTCAAACAGATTCAGAACTACCTCAGACCACATGTGCACACATATCATAAAGACCCGGCTGTCATAGAAAGTATAAACATATTAAAACCATGTTCACTTAAAAAAGGCTTTAATAGGCCTACACAATATTTAGAACCACTAAATTACGAATGCATTTGTCAAATGGGTTAAATATCAAGGAATTTAATACCCTTTCACCCTCATCAGTTATTAATTAAAATATTCAACTATAAAAACAGATCATTGTAGTTTTTATTTCAGAAAAATATGTTCATTTATAGCCAACCAGTTCATTGATAGCCTATTAATAGATATCCAGGGTATATGAAAGATTCTGATCTACTTATAAGAGCGTGTTGAGATGACATATGTAACTTTGCTGGAAGATATTGCAGTCTGTGCCTTCAGGAGAGAGCCCATCAGAGTCCCACATGTTGAACATCTTTGAAGAGAGTGACCAACAGCTTATCATCTGTTTCCAACTGCCTTTGGATTTACAGATGCTCACTGATGGTCCGACACTGGTGTGTCTGGGTCTTATGTGTGTAGAAACAACTTCACCGCTTTCTCCATTATAACCTCTGGGCAAATGTATTTCCTTATGTAGAGAAATGGGGGCATTGCCGAAAACGGGTACATGCCTGTCAATTTAGAATGATTCTGATTCACATTAATATGCACATTGTTAGAGTGAAATCAACCGGTGTGCACGTGTCATGAGTCCAACGGAAATTTTGTGCACACTTGTTTTATGTGCAGAGTAAGAACATTTCTACGCACATATTAGTAAATGAGGCCCATTGTACATACTAAACTAACACTAAAGATCTAGAAACACAATGACATCAGGGCCATGAAGGAAAAACTGAATAGCAAAGTGAAAGAGGTAAAACTCAACAAACATAAAAGGTGTTAAGTGATTTTGGAGATATCTTTATATGTGATTCAGTCAACTAGAGCCAAAAAAGACTGCCTGACGCTTGTTTTAAACAGGCAGAAAATACACATAGTTTCATGCCAAAATGAATAGCAAATTTGCAACTTATCTTAGTGGTGGCTGTGGCTCAGGAGGGACACCAATCCGAAAAGTGGTTCAATCCCTGGCTCCTCCAGTCTATACGTACCCTTTGGTAGGATACTGAACCCCAAATTACTCCAGTGCTATGCTGTGTGAATGCATGTGAATCAGGGCCCCAGGAACGCTGCTCAGCCTTGCTGCAATTTTTTCCTAGTGACCACTCACAATATTGCAGCAACTAAATCCCCTCACCTACAGCCCAGAAAGGATTTTCCCCATGTGCCATTATTATAAAACAGATTTGTAAAACTGTAGACAGGACACTTCAAACTGCAAACAAGGTCAATTATGACTCTTTTTATTATAAATTTATGATCCATGGAGGTTTTAAATTTGTACAACTTTCCTCGAGCCAAGAAAAGCGATTTAAAAATCTGTGACAGCATCACACTGTAAAGTCAAAGAGCCGAGTGGGAACTTGTGGACAGGGCCAGCAGGAGAAACACTACTGCGCATACTGAGTGGGTCACATACTGTAACTTGTAAGATAGAAACTTTTTTGGTGTATGCTCCAGGCGAAAAACTCCATTGGAATGAATAGGCACCATCTTGGCATCAGGTATCTAGTTAATATTATTCATCCATGGTGTGAATGCTTAACTGATGAGTCTCTGCCACCAGTGTATATTTGTGTGAATGAAATACAAACTGTACATTCTGTAAATGCAGTTATTTTATCATTTCACTATTTTTATCTGAATAAACATAATCTTATCTGTGCCGTTTGACTCCCTTTGCCATCAGCAGATTTGTTTGTAGCCAGTAAATTAACAAAAGAAGTGCAAGACATAAAAATGGTTGATAAAAAAATATCATTTTTTAAAGGTATTTTTGATATACATTATTGATGATATTTTTAAAAAATATGATTTTTTTATGGGCAACTCATGTTTTCTGACTAAAAGGGTCTCACATATTTTCTGTTAAGGGTTCAGCCAAGGGCGATTGCTCTGAGACAACAAGGGAGGCTGTACTTCCCCTAAAATTTAGGTTAGGATGCGTTAGGATGCGTTAGGATGCGTTTAACATCATGACTATGATGTTCAAACATCAGCTGTTTATCACCAGTTTTCAAATGCGACCTCCCTGTCATACATCTCGTGTCAGTGGACGCGGAGCCTCCAGGCATTCCTATGAGACAGCGCTGAGCAGGTTTTTTTCATGCAGCAAAGCGAGATGGTCATTGGATAAATGCGACAAAATGGTCTCTTCCAGGGAGGCTCAGCTTCCCTGGGACCTAATGGAGCAGTAGGCGGGAGAGGACGCCCGGTGTATGCATGATGATTGGAGGAATTGTCTAAAAGGCTGAACCCCTTTGTGATTGACAGCGCTTTGGAAATACACACCGGCATTGACGCATTTTGAGCTCAGTCCCATGCAGATATTTGCGAGTGGAGTCTTCTGACAGAGTGCCTTATTTCCATAAGCGATATAGCTCATTTTCATCGTTTGTAAACCCATCTGAAAATCTTGGAGGTGTGTTTTGCTGTGGTTCTATGGCATGAGTGTGGTTGAAAAATGGCTTCAATTAAATGTTCCTTTTATAAGTTACTGCCTCGCTACAATATGACAAATTTTATCATGTAAACTTAAAGTGAGCTTCTCCTGTTTGAAAGACCAGCAGCCGCCACTGGGTTCAGCCATATGAAGGTTGAGGTGGAGAATAAAGTGGCGAGTGAAGAATGACTATCACCTAAAAGGCTGTACATGTTCCAGATTCACACATTACATTTTACTTGAATCAACTGACTGAACGTCCATGATTTTTTTTTTTTTTTTAATCTATGGCCACCCAATTATTTTTTAGACAAAATCCCTTGCTTTTGCATCCATCAATATCTATGAGCTGAGGCTCATTGTATGTTTGAGCTAACTGTAAATCCTTCTGTGCAGTAAACCTAAATGTTATGTGTGTAAAGGGTTTAGTTGACTTGAGATGGAGAAAAAAGAGTTAATTTCAAAAATGAGTGGAGTAGGGCTGTAGTCTCCTGGTTGACTAGTCGATTATTAGGTCGCTATGCTCTCGTCTGACCAAATTCCAGTGTTGCCAAGTCGGCTTATTATAAGCGACTTTGGGCTTGTTTTTCTGTAAAGTCGCTTACAAATATTGGAAGTCGCGGGTTGCGTTTTTTTTGGGCTTGTTTCTAAAGTGTAGTTGCTTATTTGGGCTTGTTCCCAGCTCCATAGTAAGTTGTCAAGCAGATGTTTTCGATATGTTATTTAAACGTAGGATAGTTGGTCTTGCCTGTTCCCTCTGTCCCTCCCCTTTCCCCATACACACAGGAGACAGCAGAGTTTTTTCCCATCCGCATCCTGCTTCTAATTGGCTCTGACCCTGGCAACAAGTACTAGCCAATCAGAGGCAGAGCAGGGTAATGTGTTTTTTTTTTCTGGTTAGGAAAACATCAGTCCTGTAACTAAAAGAAAAAAGGAAGTTGAGTGCATTAAAAGCAATAATAAATAAAGAATTTGTGAATTCAGGATGATATTTATTTGTGTGTGCAAATTTTAATTATCAGAGGTTTACTGTGTATATAATGTACTTGGTACATCAGTCTATATTTGATATCCCATCTGTTTTCTAATGTTAAATAATGTTAAAAGGTGGTTTAACTCCCTCTTGTAGTCATTGTCCTGAAGCTCGGGGGAGAAAAATAAATAAACTGTGTACAGTGGGTACAGTTTTGCAAAACTGCGCACAGTTTACTTATCGGTCCACATGGATGTAAATTGACAATCTGTACCCACAGTTTAAAATCTGTCCCCACAGACTGTAAAACCGTGCACACAGTTTATTTAATTTTCTCTCACCGGAACCTAGGGGGGCTCCGTAGAAAAAGTCGCTTGTTTTGGGCTTGTTTTCACAGGCCTGGTTGCTTATTTGTCTCGCGAGATCTGGCAACACTGCCAACAGTCCTCCACCGCCAACTAGTGTTTTGGAGGTGTAACTGCAGAGTGACACAGACACACCACCGCAGAAGTAAAAATAACGTACAGATTTTTTTTTTCCCATGACTAATCAATTAGTTGAAGATTATGTGCGACTTTAGTCGACCAAGATTTTCTTTGGTTGACTACAGCCCTAGAGTGGAGAAAGAATAAATAATTGGTGCAGTGAAAAGGGAATTATCTTTAAAATTAATTTATTTGGCAAAGATCCCTCTCACCTGAATAGCTTTACTTTTGGGGCATGTCAAACTTTACTTTACACAGGCATTTGTATGTTATATATTTATTATAGTTATGTGTTGGGCATAACATGAATTCAGCCAATCAGAGTCTTTGAAAGTCAGGTGTGCCTGCACCTGGTGCGTTGCTATTTACACAGGGGATTCAGCAAATTAGGTATGTGAGCAGTTTTCTGCTGAGTAATGCAGTAAGAGTAGCAATTTCACTGCACCAAATACTGTGGGAGATTTAAGCTACAAACTAAAACTGGTTTAAAATTTGGTGTGCTGTGCTGTGCTGTGCACTGCTTTGGCTTGTGGGGTAAGCCTTTTGTTGATTTGAACAATCGATGCTTCCATTTTACTGGTGAAGAAACTCACTCCCAATCTCAGCAACTAACCTGTTGATACAATGTTGCCATAGCTAATAAAAATGATGGCCTGAACTACAACAATATGATATGAGTTGTAAAAAACTGGAATCACCCTTTATTTAGTGGTCTACATCTACATCTATATCTATATCTAAACACATGTATCTATTCTTTCTAATGCCAGTATATAAGGCATTTCTGGGCCTTTAGCATCTTCTCACACAATCCTCTTTTCAGTGGTGAGAATATTCTTTTACTGGCTTGTAAAAGCCAGGCCTTGAAACATGTGATCCCTGAGTCAGTGTGAAATAAACCCCAGTGAAAAAACACACTGTCCAGGTGGAGGATCTTGGGCTCTGGTTTCACACAGGGACTTAATGAGGAGCTGGACCTTTACACTCTTTACACTGTCCTGCTAACCCATGCCAGATGTTGGCTGGGTGTGTAACCAAAATTACTTTGTAATATTAAGTAAGAGTTTTGCACTGGGACTCACAGATTCAGTCACAGTAGTTTCCTATTTACCATTTCCTCTCCTAGTTCCCTAATTTCCTTCTCCAGTTATAATTGAATATTGATGAATATGAAATGAGATGTGTTACCAGAAGAATGTTACTGGAAAAGTAGGCTGCCTAGCAACAGTAGTATACCCTGACATACTGTCAAACATTGCATTTGTGTACTTTATTGATACTGTTGCTTACCTCAAATTATTTTTGTGCCACCGTTTTTTTCTTTTTTTGTAAAGCTTTTACAGCAGTCTCTTGTTCATCTACACCCTGCAGCAGAAAGCCTCTTCTTTTCCTGGTGTGGTGGACTATTCCTTTATAATCCTACATAAGGCCATTTGACTGTACCTGTGGTCTCTCAGTGAAGAGTGGTAGAGATTTCTGTACAGGTGAACCTACTCTGCTAGTCTTCCCATCCTGTTAAACTGAAAAAAACAGTGCACAGGTAATTATTAAAATTCAGCCTTGGGCATACAAAGCTTGGGTGATCCCAGGCCAGACTGAATAAATTATTCCTACAGCATGTTCTCAGTTTGCTCTCTAACAAAGCAGATATGCCTAGAGTACCTCTAGGTAGGTTTCCAGGAAGCATCCCAACCTAATGTCCAAACAAATAGTGTAGTCTTTGTGATATGCAGGTACATGCCGTATACCTTGCCTCAAACACTGGACTGAACCCCACCTCCATCCATGGCAAGACAGTTGAGCAGGTGAACTGCTTCGTTAATCTCAGACTCATTAGACAATAAGCTTCATTTCAGTTAACACATCATTGACACACATAAACAATCCCAAAGATTCAATGTCATCTGTAAACTCAGAGCCTGTTGCCCCCACTTCCTGTTGTTGTTTTACAAAAGCATAATTCAGCCCATCCTGCTGTACTGTTCATCCTGCTTCTTCACCATATTAACCATCTCCAGCAAAAACAAACTTACCAGCATTACACACACTGCCTCCAAAAGCATTTGCCTTCCCACTCCCAGTCTATCAAACACGAACGGCAGAGCCATCACATGGTCTCCAGGTCATCCCTTATTTTTCCCTGTTATCATTATACAACATGTGTAAGAGATGGTAGATTTGTGTTTATTTACTGGAAAAAATAATGCACACAGTGCAGTGGAAAACATCTTGTCTCGTAACAGTGCCCAAAGTGGGGCATCTGGCCAAGTTAAATGACTACCGACCGGTGGCCTTAACATCACACATTAAGAAGATTCTAGAGCGCCTGGTCCTCCATTTCCTGAAGTCAGAGGTCACTGATACTGTGAACCCCCTCCAGTTTGCCTATCAGGAGCACATGGGAGTAGAAGATGCAGTTCTTTACACGCTGCATCGGACCTACACCTATTTGGAGGAGCCAGGGTGTTGTGTGAGGATCCTTTTCCTTGACTTTTCAAGTGCTTTTAATACTAGCCAGCCCCCCCTACTGAGAGACCGGTTGGAGGGGATGGGAGCAGATCGCTTCCTGACTTTCTGGATAACAGGCTATCTGACAGAGCGGCCTCAGTATGTCAGGCTTGGAAGCTGTGTCTCTGGGATGGTCAGGAGCAGCACTGGTGCTCCACAGGGAACTGTTATAGCACTGTTCCTGTTCACACTCCTCACAGCAGACTTTAAGTACAAGTCAGAGTCCTGCCGCATACAAAAATACTCTGACGATACACCTATTGTGGCTTGTATCATGAGCAGTCAGGAGTGGGAGTACAGGGACCTTGTGGATGCCTTCAGGGACTGGTGCAGTAAGTGCTGTCTCCACCTGAACACAGCCAAAACCAAGGAGATGGTGGTGGATTTCAGAAGGAAGAGGTCACTCAAACAGCCAGTCTCCATACAGGGGGAGGACACTGAGGTTGTGCACACCTAGAAATATCTGGGGGTCTTTTTAGATGATAAGTTGGACTGGTCCTGTAATACTGACGCCCTCCACAGGGAGGGCAGAGCCGCTGATGTGTGTGTGGAGATGTTGACCATGCTCTATCACACAGTGGTGGCCAGTGCACTTTTCTACGCTGCAGTGTGCTGGGGAGGCAGCTTGATGGACAAAAACACCAAGCGTAAAGCTGGTTAAAAAAGCTGGCTCAGTGCTCAGCAGGAGACTAGACACCCTCTCCACAGCCTCCTGGAGGGACAGTGGAGCAGCAGCAGCAGTCGGCTCATCTCACTGCATTGCAAAACAGAGTGTTTCAGGAGATTCTTCGTCCCCACGGCAATAAGACTGTTTAACACCTCCTGAATCCAGTCACACACACACTCACACACATCACATTAGCCATAACTGGACCGGACTGTGGAATGGGCAATTTTAATTTAATTTAATTTCTATTTATGCACTTATTTTATTTTATGTCTATTTTTATACCACTGTGTTGTTGTTGATGAGGTGAAGTGTGCTTGTTGTTGTTTGTCTTTTATGAACTGCTGGACAGTTGAATTTCCCTTCGGGGATGAAAAAAGTTCTTTCTATTCTATTCTATTCTATTCTATTCTATTCTATTCTATTCTATTCTATTCACATATAGTCAACACAGTTATTACAGTAAGTTTACTTGATACCTGCATGTCCTGTTAGTGTGCTCTGCAACACCAACTACTTGTTAACTCAAACCAGTTCTCTCTCCGAAGTCATCGAAAAGTGGTGCTTGGTCAGTGACCTCTGGCGTCAGAAACCATTGAAACAGCCCTCCTTTCACGTCTGCATGATATGCGGCTGGTCGCCATTATTGTTCTACAAAGTTAAGGCGGTGCAAGTCTGAGGGCCGAATTCACAAAAGGATTGCGTGGCTTTTGCAGCCGCTAAACCAGTAAAAATGGAGCAAACAGATACCGTCTAATTCACAAAGCACGCGCAGAGGGTGAAATGCTCCACTAACTGCGCTGCCAAGCAGATTGTGTCTCGGTGCTCCGGTGTTATTTGCACGTATTTAAATGAGGTAATATGCATATATTTGGCGCAAAAATTGCCCCTTTCTATGCAAATGAGCCTCATTGATAAACAACGTCTAATTCACTAACACCAGCGCTAATAGCCACACGCAGTTTGAGTGAAGTAAATAACGTCTTTAGAAAGCTGGTGCAAACTGGGCGCTCCTCTGTGGAAGCCTCTCGCCCAGACTTTCCAGTGATCGTGGCAGCAGTGATCGTCTGTTAAATCAGTCTGTAAATAATATTTTGACATTATTATTATAATCATTATTACTTTAATGGCATCCGAAGATATTGATGCGTTGAACAGGTGACAGTCTGCGGTCGTTCTCAAAACGCACTTCTGTCACGCACTTCAAAAGCAACTTTCAATAATTTATTTTACGAAACGGGGGAAACAAACGTGAACAAAAACGGTTCCATAATTCATATTAAATTCAAAAGATAACGAAAAAACAGCTACAAGTGAGAGGGAATAGTGATAAAGTGGTCAAACTTGGTCAAATCCACAGCCTCAACCCATCCGACACTGTTAGACTGACTCACCAGCAGACATCACTACATGAGGGTATACAGTGTTCAGTACTTTGCCAAACAAAGTCTGCCATTGTTCTGCCACGGTGTTCTTGGTGCAAAGCCAGCATTTATACTTTGCCATGTGTGGCTTATTGCAATCAGGGGCAAATCAGGGGCAAACTGCACTCAGCTGCCAAACTTTGTGGGTGTGTTTGCGCTGGTATACTATTAGCGCAATATCCTTTGTGAATAGGACGTTAAGACGGAGCAAACTGCGGGTGCAAGTGAAGTGCAATTCAAGGTGCTATCAGCGGCCGCAGTTCATTCTTTGTGAATTCGGCCCTAAGTAGGGCTGGCGGAAGGGGTGGTGGATGGGTCCAACAACCACTGACTTTCACCTTGGAGGCTGGTGTTTACATCCCATAAGATTGTTAAGCCAAACCCTGTTCTTTTTTCCTAAACACAACCATGTGCTGTTGTTGCCTAAACTCAACTACGCGCATGTGTTGGCTAAACATAACCACATGCGTTTGTTGTTGAAGGAAAAGAAAATGTGAATTTAGGGTGTTGTACTTTATAGGTGTGTAGTTGAAATCAAAATGAAGGCCGAGCTTGAAAGTGGGCCTGAGTCTGAACAAAGCGGCTGTAAGTAGGGGGACAGGAAGAAAGAATGGGGCAACAGTAACAGCACAGCCTCTGCTGTTTTAAGACAGCTAGGTCTTTTTAAGCATACTTTACTTTACATAGACTACTGTATGTTCTTAATGTATTTATTGAGCTATGAGATACCCTGAATTTCCCTGAGTGGATGAATAAAGTATCTATCTATCTATCTATCTATCTATCTATCTATCTATCTATCTATCTATCTTTGGCCTCAAAGGGACACCTTGCTGGTTTTCAACCACCTTCGTGTCATAATGTGTGTATGAATGAACTATGGTAATATTCCCTCCATCTTGCAAGCACCCAGATCTACCTGCTCGTTTGGTCGCTCAGTGGATTTTCGCTGTCTCTTGAGCTGTTACCAGAACTACAGATTGTTCTTCCTTATTTTCATACATCTCCCCTACCAACACGAGTATGAAAGCAGAGAGAGAGAGAGAGAGAGCGCGCCTCCTCTCTCTCTCTATCTTACACTCAGACCAAACTCAGAGTAAACGGTAAAACTAAGCAACGCTGATCAAATATGAACCCAGACTATGTCTCACCTAAACTGTTGTCAGAATTATTTTAGCGTCCTGTTTAACTGGAATATATGATAGTTTGCTACCAACCAGATGTCGTAAGGTTTTCCAAAACAACTTGCATTACATCATACACCAGTGGGAGTGTTTATTGGTCCAGTGCATTTTAGTAGCTGTAGATTTTCTATCTCTTGAGCTTAAGTGAATACCACAGTCCTTTTTCTCGGTTTTCTCTGGTCATGTTGCAGCAATTACAAAAGTATTTGTGTCTTTTTACTACATGGGCAGCCCAGTTTTAGGAAAAGACCATTTTTCTAGGAGTATAACTAGCTAGCTATTAATAATTAATAAAATGCTGGGTCCAACTGTGTTAATAAGTTCTTTAAGAAATTTAGTTGGGATAAAATCAAGACTGCACATAGTTGGTTTCATGTGAGAAATGGTTTTGGATAAAAAAGGACAGTGATACAGGTTCAAAATTGCTAAAATAACTGAATGTTGTTACTGACATTTAAGACGCGGTCTGGGGGGGTAATTTGTTGCCTAATGTCTTTGATTTTATTAGTAAAGAAATCAATCATGTCTCTTGAGAGGCATCAGTAAAATCACAGGGGGGGGGGGGGTGACAAAATCTTTAACTTGGAATAAAATTCTGGGGTTCGAGTGGTTTATTAAAATTAAGTTAGAGAAGAGGGATGCTCTTGCTTCTTTAACTGCCTTTTGGTAGGTCTTCAACGCATCTTTCCAGATCTCATAAAATACATGTCAACCAGTTTTTTTCCATTTTCGTTCTTTTCTCCTACAGTCTCTCTTTAATTCCTGGGTTGAGTCATTAAGCCAGGGCTGTGATGTACTCCTTGCCTCTTTGTAGGGCTGTGAAAAAAAAAACTCGGCGGTGGACTAACGTACTGTGATTGACAGGAAGCTGGGATAAAACCACACTAAATAAAACTGCTTTGTGATCAGACACACAGCTATCCTTAGTCTTAAAATTATCAGGGCTGAGACCAGAGTACAGAACCAAATCCAGAGTGTGACCCTTTGAATGTGTAGGTTCTTGAACAGCCTGAGTGAGGTTAAAAGACCTAAAATGTCAATAAAATCTTTGACAGAAGTCTGAGAGGGGCAGCAAACATGTATGTTAAAATCACCTAAAATAAGAATTCTGTCATGTTTCAAACTAAAATGGGATAATAACTCAGCAATCATGTAAGAGGAGTACAGTCACCCTGAGTTAACCATGTCTCTGTGAGAATAAAAAAGTCCAAGTTATTAAAAGTAATAAAATCATGACATAAAAAAGATTTGTTGTAAAGATACCTGATGTATAAAAGACCAAAGTTTACGGGATGACAAACAGGTGATGTGGGTAACAGAGGTTGCAGGGGGACTTGGATTAGATTATTATGATTGGCAGCAGAGGGGTGGGATATCGAGCGTGCTGCAGTGGATCTATGGTAGGAAATGATGGTGGAAATAGAAGAAGGTA
This sequence comes from Epinephelus moara, assembly GCF_006386435.1. Taxonomy (NCBI): domain Eukaryota; kingdom Metazoa; phylum Chordata; class Actinopteri; order Perciformes; family Serranidae; genus Epinephelus; species Epinephelus moara. Next base: position 3,567,673 of record NC_065511.1, read on the forward strand.
TACCAGTCCAGTTAGCAAAGATAGGGGGTGGTGGAGGTGACTTGTCATTTCCTACCGTGTCAGTCCCTCAGAGCAGAGTCCATGTTCTCAGACAACATCTGGGATCAGCTCCTGTTTGGGTGGTGGCTGTCGCGCTTCAGAAAAATGGGCCTCGCCCAGAACAGGTTGAAGTTGTTGATGAAGGGGATCCCACAGTAGTCTTTCAGCCAGATGTGAAGGTGAAACAGTCTGGGCCACCTCTCAATTCCTCTGTTGTGGGCAGGGATGGGGCCTGAGATTATGATCTTGTTACCAGTGTCCAGTAGTGAGTTAAGGAGTGACTCAAAGTCCCGTTTTAAAACCTCTGATTGTCCAGCTCGGATGTCTTTTGTGCCAATATAGAGGATGTCACGGACGATGGAGCTGCCGATGACCAGGATGGAGGTGGTTGCTTCCACAGAAGGGGGGTGGGGGGGTGTCAGACAGCCTGNGTGCTGGGGTGGGATGTGTGTCGTCCGAGGCCAGTGCATCAAAGCGGTTTTGACAGCTGGAGGGGAGGGTGGTGTGAAGAGATCTGACCCTGTGATCTTCCCTGATGCCAAGGTACCTGCTTCCAGGGGAGCCATGGCGTAGAATTAGTGGGACAGGGGAGGGTAGATGAACAAGGGAGAGAGGCTGTGGGGGCAGGGGGGTCCAGAGGAATGGCATGTGTTGTGGTGGTGCTGGGGGTGGGGGGGGCTGAGAAGCGTGCGTGGCGGAGATGGCAGGAGGGTCCTGAAGTTGCAGAGTAGCAGCTAAAAGCCCAGAGTGGAAAGGTCCGAGTCCAGGGGAGCCAACTAAAACAGTGCTGTTAAAATTGTCCAGCATTTTGGATTGCTCCTTTGAAATAGCATTTCACTCAGTCAGCAGCTTGATTTGAGCAGAGGTGGGAAAAGTACTGAAAAATTCTACTCAAGTAAAAGTAACTTTACTTTAATGAAATTCTACTTAAGTACAAGTAAAGCTACCCATCTAAAAATCTACTCAAGTAAAAGTAAAAAGTAGTTCGTTTAAAATGTACGTAAAGTAGAAGTTACTTAGTTACTTCCAACAACTTGATGGGGGTCACTATGCAGTGCAAAAATGGTCCAGGGGTCATAAATCCAATCCGAAAACTGGTTATTTTTGTATGATGAACCATAGAATTCAATTCAATTTAGGGCTGCTCAATATCATTAGAGCATCACCATCGCAATGTGTTCTTGTGCAATAGTCACATTGTGAGACTCGCAGTATAAGTTCATCATATCGATATAATATTAGTCAAAGGCAATATGCCATACTTATTTTGCTGGTTAATACTTTAAGAATAAGAATAACTTTATTCATCCCCAAGGGGAAATTGAATTATCTGTCAGCTCATCTATTATATGTCAAAAAATTATAAAGCCTGATGGCTGTTGGTATATAGGAACTTCTGTATCTCTCTGTCCTGCATCGAAGAGAGAGGAGCCGTACACCACAGTTTTTTTGGTCCATCAAGGTGTTGTGGAGTGGACGATCTGGGTTGTTCATGATGTGTGAATCTCTCCACCACCTCCTCCAGTGCGTCCAACCTGACTCCAATCACAGAGCCAGCTCTTTTGACTAGTTTGTCCAGCCGCCTTGCATCTTTGTGTCTGATGCTTCCTCCCCAGCAGACTGC
>NC_065511.1:3569546-3575512 GCF_006386435.1 Epinephelus moara
CTCATGGATGCAAACAGGTGTATGGTCAAAAAGAGAGAGCTTGTTGAAGTGAAATTTTCAATATTAAAATATACTAACACTAATTTGGAAGAATACTGTGTATTCCAAAACAGAACAAATCCATTGAGCAACAGTGTTTCCCCTATATGCAACTAGCAGCGGTGGTGCTCTGCTGCTGAAATATGACCGCTGCTGCTGATTTATTTTAAGTTTTTTTTTGCTCTTTAGAAACTACCGTTATATTATTTGGTGCTATGGACGCTTCATATCCAGGTCAATTCACACACTTGTAAGTAAAGCATAGAGAGGAGAGGAGAGGGCTCCTTCTTATCTCTTCATAAACTAAAGTTATATTATTTTGTGCGACGGACGCTTCATATAATAACATAACAATATACTATTTATCGTGTTATATGGTGAAACGTTTCACTTTATAACGTGATGACTTATATTGTTTACATGACGGCATGTCATTTCTGTCTCTACATGGTCGCACCTTTACAATCCTCTTCTGCTCTCTGTATCGTGCACGGCGGAGTTCGGCCCTGATGCGCGCGCACACACACATACACACACACACACACACACACAGACAATGGTGTTTTGGGTCAATTCCCCAATTTCCCAGATTCACCCTTTTGGTTTCCATTTAGCCGAAAACTTTTTTCTTTTTTTTTTACTCAGTAACGGATGTGATTTCAAATGTAGCAGAGCACAATACTTCAGTCAAAATTTACTTAAGTAAAAGTAAAATTACAGATTTAAAAAACTACTGAAAAATTACAGTAAATTACACAAAAAAACTACTCAATTACAGTAACGTGAATAAATGTAATTAGTTACTTCCCACCTCTGGATTTGAGCTTATATACTTCTTTAAGGTTACCCCAGCCATACCATTAAGGAAACCCATTTTGCACGCTTGTATCTATGATATTATTCTTTTGGTAACGACCTTAAGCTCATTACGACGAGGACAGGTTAAAACGTACATCAACTGGTAAATAAAAGAGCCTATCCTCAGTGCTCAGCTCTATATCTTCTATAACAGTTTGGTACAATGGCAACATCATGGTTGCACCAATCCAGCTGTTGATCTCATAATGTTAGACCTACATGTTTCTGGTTTACTTTAAAGGCTTAGTATCCAAGCTGAAGTTTTGTCACTCATTTTGCTTGTGGTTTTTGTATTTGTAGCATGTTTGTAAATCTTTGGCTATTTTCAAGTACAAAGGCCTTTCTTTTGCATTTCTTACTTTGTCTTTCTTTTATGGGAAGACGGTGTAAATTTGAAGCAGCAAGTAAAGGAACTATGGTAGGCTGATCTCAGCCTTCTCATTCTGATAGTGTTCAGCTCAGAGCCATTTGGCAGAAGTACCCCTCACCTGACAGCTGTTCAACTTGACATCCTGTTGCAGAGTTAATTTATTGACTCCACATCCCCCAAGATGGTCCGTAGGAACCCTGCTGCAGTGAGATAACCAGAGAGGTTTGCACTTGAATGCTGAGTCTACAGAGGTTGAGATTAATTAAAACAAAGGTTCACAACGCAACAGGAAAGAAAGGATATTATTTTGCTCAAAAAAAAAGAAAAGTTGCACAGCTGCACAGAGCTAAAGGCTAAACAGAAGGACAAATGGACAGTGTGGGAAAAGGACCTAAAAGCAGGAAAGTACAGTAACAGACAGAGAGAACTTATGGCAGACAGAAACAGATGTTGTCCAATGAACACAGGGAAAACACAGAAATCCACAACCATGTAAGAAATCACATTAACAGAATAACAATGAGGCGGATGATTGTCTACAGAGAGCAGAGGGCCATAGACTTCGAACAGCAAGCCGCTACAGAGCAGTCTTTGCCATATGGTGGTGAATGCATTACATCTCTGATCTTGCTGTCCGCTCAATGAAAAGTTAATTAAGTCGCCAATAACCCAGCAACCCCATACACTGAGCCAACAACTCCTCAACTAACAAGTTGTTTGTCACTGTCTTCAAAAACAACCTGTATAACCGTTTTCTCAATTGTTATCTCTATGGTTAAGGTTCAGTACAGTGTAGGCAACTGGGCTACATTACTTGGTTAAGGTTAGAGCAAGACAGGGGTTGAGAGTAATTAAGTGCATTCACTCAAGTACTATACTAAAGTGCAATATTAAGCTACTTGCACTCTACTTCAGTATGTTCCTTTCATGCTAGTTTGTACTTCTATTCTACTACATTTTAGAGGGAAATATGGAACTTAGCTGACTGTAGTGCATAGTGTAAAGTCCCAATTGCAGCACACGGGAAACCAGGAACAGTTGGTATTGACAACTGTGAAGTGACAGAATGTCCCACCATCGTGGTTCTTATATTGCCAGATTCCAGAGAGTCTCCCCTTGTCATACATGGCAGAATGTGTCTACTTCAGACTTGCTATGAGATACATGTAAAAATGTAAGAATTTAGTAACACAGATTTTTTTTTCATTGATATAAAACTTAATATAAAATACAGGCACATAGAAGGACATGAAATGATGGCAAATCTGGATAGCAGGTTGTCTTGGAAAAAAACAAAACAAAACAAGATATAGCATGTGTATGTAGCCTTTATAGTGACTGTGATATGAGCTTAAAAGTAAAGGCAGTAAAAATACCCCCAAAAAGGCCTAGGGCCCATAGGGTTAAAAATCTGAGTAATTCTGCAGCACTGGAGAAAGACCATGGTCATGATTAAAAGACACCAACATAAATTGCAGTCTCTTGTGACAAAGTAGGTACAATACACCCAATTATCTGCCCAGACATCATCCCACTGCCTTTCATAATTGTATACCAATGTTGCGCTGGTTATGCTTTTGATTCTTGACTGTGGTGATGGCAGTGTTGGTCAGTCGAGGTGCTCACCAGGAGACAAATGCTTAATACTTTTGTAACCCTGTGACCTTTTCTCTAGTGCCACCAACCAATCAAAGTTTTTATTTCATTGGTAAAATACACTGACAAGTTACTAATGGATTGACACTACATTTTGTACAGACATTGTACAGGCCTAATGACTTTGGTGACTCCCTGAATTTTCCTCTTGCACCACCAGTGTGTTCAGTGTGAATTGTCTGCTGGATGGGCCGCCATGAAATGTGGTACAGACATTCACTTCCCATCCAGAACATTCAAGTCAGAAATTTGAATTGTCCAAATACACACAATACTAATAATATTCTCACCAGCCCCTACTGTTCTTTGTGTTTGGTGCTAATTAGTTATGCATACTGATATTCATTCATTTTCCATAACCGCTTATTCTGTAAGGTGTCGCGGGGGGTCTGGAGCCTAACACAGCTGACATTGGGCGAGAGGCTGGGTACATCCTGGACAGGTTGCTAGACTATCACAGAGCTGACACATAGAGACAGGCAACAGTTCATGCTCACATTCACACCTACAGCCAATTTAGAGTCACCACTTAACCTAGTCTGCCTGTTTTTGGACTGTGGGAGGAAGCTGGAGTACCCAGAGAAAAAACGCACTGACAAAGAAAATTAAAAAATAAAACTGTTTTTTACAGATTCCACAAATCAAACAAATTGCCTACATTTCTGTATTAAAAATTCACCAACCCTTATAATGATATTGAGCTTCATCAATAATACACTGATAAAGGTTGATTTTATGGTGCCATACCGTTTCGATGGCCCAAACACCCAAGGTCCCATTAGTCTGGAAAATGTCCCATCGCTCCAAAGACTTGCTGCAATTTTGGGTTTCCTGCAGCGTTTGAGCCACTGTTCCCAAGTGTTTTTACCATCTCTTCACAGCCTTTCCTCGAAGTGTTTAACTCACCAATTCTATGTGTTTTTGCCAGCACCTCTCAGCAGCATTTTAGCCGCCAAACCTGGCTGTTTTTTCTGAACCGTCCCTGCTTTTTCAGTGGTTTTTGTGCTTGCAAACATGGTTGTTTTAACTTAAAACATAGTTTTTTTAACCATAACCAAGTGGTTTTTATGCCTAAACCTGCATTGATGAGAGACGTTAAGTTTTAAAGTAGCCCATCTGCTACAAATTAATACACAAATGTGTTAGAATCTCAGCCTTAACACGGGCCTGACTTCGTAACAGATCTCCAAATACAGTATCAAAATGGAAACGGAAATAATTATTAAGTATTTCTGCACATTATTAATTATGTTAAATAATGTGCCTTATTTTACATTAAAGCACCTTGTGGGGCACCTTTTCGGAAAAAGGGCAAAATGCTAGCCAGTTAATGATATCAGTCACATAAAATACACTAAACTATCAATTTGGAATTTTGATTAATAGTTAAATTAATAGCCATAACCAAAATTACCATATTAATAGTAAAGGCTGAAGGATTTCAGAGTTCTTGACGCAGCAGAGGTTGACCATTCATTCACTCTCGTCCAACATTAAACAGACAGCAGGTACCATTCCAAATATATTTATTCATAAAGAAACTACATACAAGCATGGGTGTGTATGTGTGTGTGTGTGTGTGTGTGTGAGAGAGAGAGAGAGACACACAGAGAGAGAGAGAGAGAGAGAGAGAGAGAGAGAGAGAAAGAGAGAGAGAGAGAGATGAAAGGTGGGTGTGTGAAACAAAGGGCTATCTGGCCTACTAAACAAAATGGCTGACAACAGAGAACTTCAATATGACTAAATCAAAAATGGCTTCAGATCGGGGGAGGTTTGCTTGACTGTGTGGTCAGGACAAAGACAAAGGAAAAGAAGCGGGAACTTTGAGTTGCCTTTTTGGGTGTAGCTATGTTGAAAGTCAATTTGTGAGTGAGTATGTGTATGAGATATGTGTTGCAAAGGGTCTGGGTTAGTACAGAGGATGTTCAGTTGCATGCAAGACTCTCTGTGAAAAGCATTAGCAAACTAACATCACTTAGCTTTGGTGAAGCCAACTAACTCATAACCTAACTGCAAACAATCTCAACAATAATTCGATAACAGCATTAGATCACAACTGACAAAGTTAGACAGTCTTGCTTAGCCTGTACAACTACAATAATGCTATGCCCAGTTGTTACATAATCACTCCTTGTTTGGTCATCAGGTTCTGAAAGGAGAAAAAAGACAAGAGTCAAGGAACAAGTGCCCCCTTTAATGGTTCAGGGGCAAGAAAAAGCAAGACAGGAGAAGTTTCTCCTGAAGTTTGTTTGGTGACATCACAGTGATAATGTCACTGTGTCAGTAGTGCCCAGTCTGGTTTGAAGACTGGTCTCTCACTTAGATGTGACAATGAGGCACGCTGTAGCGAAATGGCTGTCCTTTGTTTGAAGAACAAAGAACATGTAGTCTCAGCCACCATTCCAGATAGAAAGACCCAGAGGGAAAAACCTTTGCATGTCCAGTTTATATCACCACAAATGGAAAATCATCTGTGGTCCAGTGAATCCCAACAAATGTATTAATAGTTTGCAGAAACTTATAGCTTGAACATTTTTTCTTGTGATTAGGTTGTCCCACTGCAGGGAGTGTGTATTTCCAGAGAAATGGTACTTTAAAGAAAGTGACATATGGAATAACAGGTTGTCAGAGAAATGGGCTTTCAGTTCAATGGGACATTTTTTTGGACTTACAGGGCTTCAGAAAATTGGGCTGTTGCAACAATTACCTTATTACATACCTTAGTGGTAGTTAGGAGTGTGGTTCCAAATCCAACCAAGGGGAGGAAGTGGAACCCAAGATCGGCAGTTCAGGAGGCAGAGGCAGCTCTTAGTCATGCAGAGATTGTAGGTAATGTTCAGTTTGGCCGGGGAGGCCTGGGGCTTGGCTCAGGCAAACCGGTATGGAACAAAGCAGGTCCCAAACATAAAAGAAAGCTGGTTGTTGAACAGATACGTAGACAGGAGGAGATACTAAGGGGTGCAAAAGTAGTGGCCCAGGCTAGGCAGGGACAGTGGTTGAATTGGGAAAGTGTAGAGAAGAGGAAGCTTAGTTGGAGGGACCT
>NC_065511.1:3575872-3578778 GCF_006386435.1 Epinephelus moara
TCAGCAAACACACTCACTTTGCAGCATGGTCTCAAACAAAAGGGATTCAAATAGGCCACTCCCACACTTAAATAACCTTCCTCTTCCTGGATTTCCTCCTGAGAGGAAGTGGATCTCTCCACCTGATCTCAAGGAGTTATGTACCCTGCTTAGTAGTTCCCCCTGCTGGCCCCCAACTGACATTATTTCTTCGCAGCCTCGCGGGCTGCCCGTGAGGCTACATTTACAGTGCTAATTGAAAATGTTAGCTGGGCTGTCGGGCTAACTTACTCACTTAACACAACCGTAACGCCTGACCCATTGCTGGGACAGAGCCGCTAATAACTCAAGCTCCAGACATTAACCCATCCCGGTGTTTCCTCCGCAGCCTCCACTTCACCCAGCTTCACTCAGCTGCCCGATAAACCCGCTGCTTCTTCCCACATTAACCTGAATAACAAACCAGGGCTCGGTGCTCCGGTTGGATCCAAAAAGAGAGCCGGGGCTAGTTGGGAAGCTAGCGGAGGCTAACTGGCTGGATTCACATGAACGTACATGAATGCGCAGCCGGACCGGCTTGTAAACAATGGGCTGGAGATCAACACAGAGAGAGGGTGTGTGAGGTCATGCTATACTCCAGATGAAATTACACTTCTAGTTCTTCACATAGCAATTTTTTAATTCCTTCAATCTAGAAATGATTAATTTCGCTTATTGCTCCTTTCAATTTACAGCTATTTAAGTACAAGTATATGAATTATAATTGATGCAGATTTGCAATTTATTAAAAGTGTCCTATATCCAGAGTGGGACACTGGTCAACCACAGTGCAGTAAATCAAATCTAAAGACAGCCTTTTTATTTGTGTATTTATTTTAATCAGACAAAAATGTAATGCAAAAAAAAGTAATGCATGGATATGTGTCAATCCATACTCTCAAATGCATTAGCATACAATGATTTAATCACTTTAATACTTTATAAACAAAACCAGACATACAGTCTTAGTTGGCTCTGTCTTGTGGAGAGACAAGCAAAGCTGCAGCCAAACCATGGATAATTGCCTGGGAATCAAGCCTATGTGTAAACTACTTGTATAAACAGCAGCATTTACTCTTGATCCCCAACTCTTGTTTGCACATGGACAGACTGCCTGCTCTTCAAAGGATGCATAACAATAATCTAATGGGTTAAACATTTTATTTTACGTTTTTAGTTTGTTTTTCTCTCTCTCTGCTGTCACTCTGGTGCTTATGTCTGTGACGCTGGTGGCGAGTGAGGCTCACGATAGTAAAAGCTCAGTGTTGACATCAGCAAGCACTGGCTTTTTTTTTAAGAAGGTGGCATACCATTAATAAAAATAAAGAAAATGATACCACAAATAAAAGATATTTGATTTCATACAATTTATTTGTAAATGTTTCTAAGAGTAACTCCAGGGTTTTTGGCTCTTATCACAAACTAAGGAGAGAGAATCTTAATCATGTCTTTCAGACAAGGACACTTCTATAGAACAAGTTAATAAAAGCAAGTGCTAACTACAACCCCAGTAATATATATTTTATTGAGTTAAGGTCTCTGTGACAACATCTTCAAAAACAGACTATTGGAAGCTTCATAACACTTACGGCAGTGTTCTATTGGATTGCATTAGATTGTACTCTGTACCTAACAAGGTGTCCACTGAGTGTGGTTGCACACACATCTGTCACATCTGTCCTTCAAGTCCTACAACAACAAAATATATTATTTGCAATTGCTGTCTTGATAACCCATATGGGTGTTTTGTGATCTGTCACCTTTATGTTTAATGTTTTGTTACATTTAGGCAAGTGAGACTACAAGGTTAGGGTCAGCGAGATGCAGTGGTGGATGATGTACACTGAGTGTAAGTAGTGTCGTAAGCCACCCCCTCTGTTTATCGATGAGACAGAAACTTGTCCACCCCAAGGACAAAACACCCAGACATAAGCAGAGTAATGTAGTGTATGCAGTTCAGTGCAGCCAGGAATGCACAGACCTATACACTGGGGAGACAAAACAACCACTCCACAAGCGCATGGCACAGCACAGGAGAGCCAGCTCCTCGGGTCAAGACTCGGCTGTCCACTTACATCTACAGGAGAAGGGACACTCCTTTGAGGACAGCAATGAGCACATCTTGGCCAGGGAAGAAAGATGGTTTGAAAGAGGAGTAAAAGAAGCCATCTACATCAAGCTGGAACAACCATCGTTAAACAGACTTCAAGTCTACATCTACATCAAGTCTTGGGATCCCTCCCCAGACGACTTCACACCCATTCACCCCTGGTACCACCTGACCCTAACGACTCACATGGTGGCCAGGTGGGTCAACGACTCACATTGTGACCTTAACGACTCTGAAACTAAGAGCTCATGTGACCCCTACGACTCTACAAGGGTTCCCACCCACACAGGGTTTATAGCCTACAACTTCATACCAGCCATTTAGAACTAAGAAAGCTTCTTGGATGAGAGGCGAAACGTCTTCAAGAAACGCAAGCAAGTCCAGTTGCCAGAGGTGGAAAAAGTACTGAAAAAATCTACTCAAGTAAAAGTACCTTTACTTTGATGAAATTCTACTTAAGTACAAGTAAAGCTACCCATCTAAAAATCTACTCAAGTAAAAGTAAAAAGTAGTTCGTTTAAAAATGTACGTAAAGTAGAAGTTACTTAGTTACTTCCAACAACTTGATGGGGGTCACTATGCAGTGCAAAAATGGTCCAGGGGTCATATATCCAATCCAAAAACTGGTTATTTTTGTATGATGAACCATAGAATTCAATTCAATTTAGGGCTGCTCAATATCATTAGAGCATCACCATCGCAATGTGTTCTTGTGCAATAGTCACATTGTGAGACTCGCAGTATAAGTTCATCATATCGATATAATATTAGTCAAAGG
>NC_065511.1:3578912-3580722 GCF_006386435.1 Epinephelus moara
ACAGAACAAATCCATTGAGCAACAGTGTTTCCCCTATATGCAACTAGCAGCGGTGGTGCTCTGCTGCTGAAATATGACCGCTGCTGCTGATTTATTTTAAGTTTTTTTTTGCTCTTTAGAAACTACCGTTATATTATTTGGTGCTATGGACGCTTCATATCCAGGTCAATTCACACACTTGTAAGTAAAGCATAGAGAGGAGAGGAGAGGGCTCCTTCTTATCTCTTCATAAACTAAAGTTATATTATTTTGTGCGACGGACGCTTCATATAATAACATAACAATATACTATTTATCGTGTTATATGGTGAAACGTTTCACTTTATAACGTGATGACTTATATTGTTTACATGACGGCATGTCATTTCTGTCTCTACATGGTCGCACTTTTACAATCCTCCTCTGCTCTCTGTATTGCACACGGCGGAGTTTGCCCCCGATGCGCGCGCACACACACACAGACACGTGCGCACACACACACACACACAAACACACAAACACAGGTGAGCACACAAGAACGCGGCTGGGCCCGTATTTTTCTGACCAACAATTATAAACGGCACTGTGCACACGGGGTTTTCGTTCGTTTTGTTCGTTCATTTCAACTGCTGCGTCTGCTCGTGCTTCTGCTGAAGCACTCCCACCCTCCTCCAGCTCTCTCTACAGTAACTCGCTGCCACCGGCCACTTGTTCTTGGTCAATTCCACGCGAGATTTCCGAGATTCACCTTTTTGGGTTTCGATTTAGCTGAAAACTTTTTTTTTTCTTTTTTTTTTTTTTTACTTAGTAACGTATGGGATTTCAAATGTAGCAAAGTACTTCAGTCAAAATTTACCTAAGTAAAAGTAAAATTATAGATTTCAAAAATTACTGAAAAAAATATAAATTACACAAAAAAACTACTCAATTACAGTAACGTGAGTAAATGTAATTAGTTACTCTCCACCTCAGCCAGTTGCCTACGATATAGCACTTACGATATATAACTTATTCAAAATATGTAGTAGAGTAAAAGTGAAAATTGACAGGAATATAAAAACTGAAGTCCAGATACTCCCAAAAAAGTTCTGTAACAAAGTATTACTGCTTCATTACATTACACCACCAGAAGTGTCTCTATGCAAGCACTTGCTTGTTTGACTGCAAATGAGTGTATATCTCTAATCCCCAGTGACAGCTGAAAAACACCATTGCACTTGATGAACCTGTGTGAGTCAACCACAGAGGGAGAGCAGCGGACAGATGCACGTACTGGAAGCCAAGCCAGATCAAAGGTTTTCCTCTGACGAGAATAAGAGCAGACACTGGTATGTCAGTTCTGCTGGTAATGTTATCCTTAGAAGAGTTCAAACTCTTTTCACTCTGACACATTTCAAATTCATACAGTTTAATAAAACACAAACTTAGAAAGAAGTTAATATTTCTCACCAGGAGGGGTTGACAATGTAAACACTTCTTGTTTCATACAATGCTGTTACACCAGTAAGAGGCATACATTCCTTTGTCTCAGTGATATTATGAATATGTACTGCATTTATATAACACAATTTGAGGTTCAGTATCTTGCCAAAGGATGCTTCGAGATGTAGACAGCAGGAGCCAGAGATCAAAACATGGACCCTCTGATTGGTAGACAACTGTGCTACCTCCTAAGCTTCAGCTGCCCCCTGCTATACTGTAAAATTTTGTACTATTATAGAAATATTACATAACATAACATCCGCCTGTGTTCGTGGTAATGTAAACTTCTTAGAGCATCCTCATCTTGCGTAAAGTTATTTGTATTAGCAGAGAAACTGTTTTATCAAAC
>NC_065511.1:3581222-3599490 GCF_006386435.1 Epinephelus moara
GTGAACAATTGGAGTCAATGTAAAAATGGCAATTAAATTAATTAAACATCAGTTTTTCACTTATGGAGCAAATCAGTCATTGTTGCAAACAAATTACCAACATCTCCATGCTGTCTAGATGCAATATGTGTATTTTCAGATTTTTGTCTTAATAACTGAATTTTTTACAGTGGTTTCAAATCTGCTTTTCCATGCATGGACGGCTGCTAAACCTGCATGTCTGGCTTAGTCAATTTGTGAAGCTACACATGAATTGTCACTGACTAATTAGCTTGGTGAGATAGAAATTGATCTTTAGTCTCAGAGGTTGTGAGTTCAAGCCTCAGCTGATGCAAAAGGCAGATTTTATTGCTTAATTCCTAAATGTCTTCCAATTCTTCTGCTTGTTGCTCAGAATTGCCTAAAAATGCCCGGACCGACCCATCGCTGCGCAGCAGCTATAATTTACATTTTGATTTTTGTGTGTATTTTCCAGCCATGCAGTGGGTTCCATTAATTTCTTTACTGTATAAGCATATTAAAAAAATGCACCCAACAAATAAATATGTAAAGTGATTTTATTGCAAATTCTCATTTGAATAATTCACATTTATACAGACTTTTTATAGTTATGTTAGATGTCACTGCACAAATATTTGACTTTTTATGTGTTACATATTATTATATTTCCTCGGGGCTGAGAGAGACTGCTCTTAACAAAAAGCCACATAATAACAGACAGAGACATAACAACAGACTGACAACGCCTTCCAGATCACTTTAAAGATGCATTGACTACTATGACATACCATTAATTCATGGTCAGCAATAAAGGCATGAATTCATGTGTTGTAAAGATCTACCTCTCAGTTGGAGAACTCCTCTACTGATCAAATCAGCAAGCTCCATGGCTGCTGAGAAAATGAAAGGAAAAACTCTGTCCACATGAAATGTCAGTATCTACAAAAAGCACAAATGTATTGTACATTATTGCACTGAAATATTTTTTTCTTTTCCCAGTAGATCCATTTCATGATCTTCCATGAAAGGCCATTTAGCCGAGACATATGCCACAGACATAAAAGTGTTCCAATAAAAATTGAAAAGAGTGACTGACGCTCATTTTTATGCAGCCACACCCACACAAGACATAACATCCCCTCTTAGAATATGTGAGTGGGAATAAGTGAGTTGTTTGAACAACTAGTAATCACAAGTCATACACAATGTGAATCCTTTATCAGGAAGCCAGATTGTCCAACTGTCTGTTGCTACTTAGCATTGTGTGCCACCTGTGCAGAATGATCAATGATGAGTTCAAAAATGGTACTTTGTAGGGGTGGGGGGAAATAATCGATACAGCATAGTATTGCCATAGTTTTATGTGGCAACATCGTATCGTCACACAGTGCCAAGTGTCGCTCTTTTATTATATAAATTATTAATATTACAAATACAAATTAAACTTTAGGTAGCCTACTAGAATAAGATAAGCAATTGCTTTTTCAGTCCACTAGATACATTTTGCTGAAAAAAAAAGGCTGTAGTGAGATGAACAGACTGAAAACTTTATCTTATTCGATAAAAGAGATGTTGACAAAGTGAACATTAAACATTATTTGCAGTTGGAAAAGGGTAATAAATCACAAAACATCACAATATTTTTTACTGCAATACTCAGCATGTCACAACATGTTTAACATTGCAATAATATTGTATTGTAACTGAAGCATTGTTATTATATCGTGGATCCTCTGGTGAAATGTTTTCAGAAATATGTTTTAGCTGAATGTTAAACTGTGACTCTAGATCTTTTTGCTACCAGCTGGGTGTTATATTGTTCACTGTGTCAGAACAGCCAAGCTCGCATTATATCACCCACCAGCAGGAGCATTTATTGGCCTGGTTTGGTGCAGTGCATTCTGATAGTTGGTTTTGTACCTCTTGAGCAAAAGCAAATGTCACAGCCCTTCCCCACTGTTTTTTCTCTTGTCATGTAGCACCAATCTTGCATCTTCCTACTGCATAGACAGCCCCGTTTTATGAAAAGACCATCTTTGCAACAGTGAAATATTTGTAAAAATGTTTTGCAGTAACCACAACAAAGCTGCTGTTTTTGGTATCTGATGGTGTCATGATGATGAAGAAGCACAATTTCATGACACAATAAATGTAGTACACAGTTAGATTTAGGCTTTGTGGAAGACCAACCTGGTGCATCACTGTTTTGTAATCATCACGCAATGCTTCACAATGACATAAGTGGAAGGAGGTCTCATTTAACACAGAAAGTTAAAATCAAATCTAAAACCAAATTCCAAAAAAACTGGGATGCTGTTTTGAATGTATATCAATGCAATGATATTGCAAATCCTTTTTGACCTATATTCAGTTAAATACAAGCACGGGGCTAGGTTCACCATTGTGTGAAAAACTGCCAGGGCAAACAGTCCAACAGTTTAAGAACAACGTTTTTCAACACGCAATTTAGGTATTTCGCAATCTACAATTCATAGTATCTATAATATCATCATAAATGCAAAATGAAATACCCATGACCTCTGATCCTTCAGACAGCACTTATTAAATACCAACATGATTATATAAAGCATATTACCACATGGGCTCTGGAACACTTCGGAAAACCATTGTCAGTAAACACAGTTTGTTGCTGCATCTACAAATGCAAGTTGAGACTAAAGTCCACATTTCAAGCTGTTTTTGGAAATCATGGACGTTGTCACATTCTGCTCGTGTGCCAACAGCGTGGCTTCTTAGTAAAAGAGTGCAGGTACTAGACTAGCCTGCCTGCAGTCTAAACCTGTCTCCTCCTGAAAATGTGCAAAAAAAATGCAGAATACTACAACAGAGACCCCAGACTGTTGAGCAACTAAAGTCGTATATCAAGCAAGAATGGGAAGGAATTTAACTTTCAAAACTTCAACAGTTAGTGTTCTCAGTTCCCAAACACTTGGTGCGTGTTGTTAGAATAAAAGGTGATGGAACACAGTGGTAGACATGTTCCTGTCCCAACTTTTTTTGAAACATGTTGCAGGCGTCAAATTCAGAACAAGTGTATATTAACAAAAAACAATAAGGTTTATCAGTTTGAACATTTGATATCTTGTCTTTGGACTGCATTCAACTAAACATAGGTCAAAATGGATTTGCAAATCATTTCATTCTGTTTTTATGGAAGTTTTACACAGCGTCCCAACTTTTTTATATTCTTGTATAACTAAAGGATAAATATCTTTTAAAGTTAGTTGTAATGAATGCAGTTTTATGCATGTATTCTAACCATATACAAAACATCTTTACACACCAGGGGTGTGACGAAATAACAACACGAAAATCCCAAATACTTGACTGCAAATATTTTTGCTGGCTGTCCAGGTGGTGTCCAGCAAATGATGTGGATTTCGTTAATAATTGGCAAACTTTCTGGGGAAAACCTGGTCTGATTAGGAGAGACGGCATTCATCCCACTTTGGATGGAGCGGCCCTCATATCTTGAAACCTGGCCAAGTTTATTACTAATTCAAAACCCTGACAACCCAGAGTTGATATCAGGACTCAGAGTCGCAGTCTTGCACGCTTCTCTGAGCTTCTAGTGCACTTACCCACCCATAGAGTTATACAAACAGTGTCTGTCCCCCGACCACCTAAATTATCTAAATCTAAAATTAAACAAAGAGGAGTTGTGCATAACAACCTAATAAATTAAAACCTCCCCTGTGTGGATTGTGAAATATTAGGTCTCTATCATCCAAAGTAGTGTTAGTAAACAAATTAATATCAGATAATCATATTGATTTACTCAGCTTCACTGAAGCCTGGCTGTGTCAAGATGAATATGACAGTCTAAATGAATCCACTTTTCCCACTCATAATAACACCCACATTCCTTGGGGCAGCGGCCAAGGAGGGGCAGTTGCAGCCATTTTTAACTCTAGTCTGTAAATCAGCCCAAAACCTAAACTAGATTATAGCTCCTTTGAAAGCCTTGTTTTTAGTCTTTTACATCCAACCTGGAAAACCTCACAGCCACTTCTCAGTCCCTCCAGAAAATCGCGATCTTGCGATCGCAATAATTAACACAAATTCAGTGAAAGTCTGCAATATTTGCGGGGGCTTGCAATTGTTCAAAAGTCCCGCGATTTTCCCGTAGTGTAGTCATTCGCGAACGAATCGTTCAAAAGAATGAATCTGTTGAGTGAACGTACTGAACTGAATCACTTCCGGAACTGTTTTGTTCATTTCTCAGTTCAGTTGAGCTCAGCAGCGAGCATGCAGGCCGGGCGTGGAACTGCCGATTTGGTCCGTGCGAACGATGAATCACTCGCGAGTCGCGAGGCAGCCACGGTGCAGGGAGGGACTGCCTACTGCGTGAGGAATCACTCGGTGAACAATGTAACCCTGATCCCTGAGTGATTCAAATCATTTCTTCTCAGCAATACACTTTCATAGGGACCGTTTCCTCCAAGCTAATGGCTAATGTAGCCAGGAGTCAAGCCATACGAACACAATCACACACCTCCCCATTGTTTTAACAGACTTAGTTTCCAGATAAACAAACTTAAAACGTTAAGCTGGCTAGTAATGAGACTCACCAGTGCAGGGCAGATGCAGTAGCAGCAACAGAGAGACTGAGTGAATGGGGGTGTGTTCAAGTCTATCAGGCACTTTATTAATCTCGGAGGGAAATAACTTTTACTTTGCCAAATTGCCACAGCAACAACACACTGTCCGTGTGTTGTTACATGTAACAAGTACTGTATAAAACAAGTAGCAATAGAACAAAATATGAGTGAGTGATTAATGGGTGAACAAAAAAATGTGGTAGAACAAAATATATACAAATGTCAATAAAATTATGAATAGAATTAAAAGATGTGAATTACAGCAATAAATATGAATGACAACTAATTATACGTCAGAATATGGCAACACGTTTTTTTAATGTTATTGCTGCATTGTCATGTGAGAATACTGTGATTTTGAAGGCCTAATTTTCACTTGTATAAT
Source organism: Epinephelus moara (assembly GCF_006386435.1). Lineage (NCBI taxonomy): Eukaryota > Metazoa > Chordata > Actinopteri > Perciformes > Serranidae > Epinephelus > Epinephelus moara. The sequence goes on from NC_065511.1 coordinate 3,586,230, forward strand.
CACATCCAAACAAACTCATGAATCTGTCAATCAAGCTTTGGGGCCAGTCCCAATACCCCCCCTTAGCCCTACCCCTACATTTGTGCATTCCTGCGAGGGATAGGGGTGTACCTATTCCTTTTTGTGTGTAGGGGTAGGAGGCATAACGAGGGGTAGTGGGTATGAAACTAGCCCTTCGGAGTGAGGGATTTCAGATGCTGACTTGCCAGTGAGGGGTAGACGTCGCCATGGCTACCACCGATCAAGAGACTGAGAAAAAAGTTCATACATAGCTAATGTTACTGTCGTCAGGTTGCTTGTTAGCTAGCTAGCTAGCTCGCACTATCTGGCGTCTGTCATCTTTCCTGTTCTGCAAAATTGTCGGATTTTTCACATTACGATAACACGCCAGCTAGTATAACTATGCTGCTGCCTCGTAATGTTAGCTGGTTAGCTAGCTATCTAGCTAGCAGAAGTCCCCTGTCGTCTGTCATTCATTAAACGAAGCATGATGAATAATGCAAACGCGATCGGTAGGATGAACTCAACTGGAGACTCCATTATAGATGCTGGTTGGAAATGTAGATGGCTCGCAGCTTCCTGTTTAAAATAGTTACGTATGCGTGAACGTTACCAACGCGGTGACGTAGTGAGTGGTGTCCCAATTCCTAGTGAAAGATTTCAACCCCTACCCCTCATTGCTTCATTTCGAGGGCCAAGTGGTAGTGGGCAAGTGCTAGGGGTAGGGCCAATCAATTAAGTTACAGTAGACACTGAACTAAATATGATTTCATATTAGGCAGCTCAGTTTTATTTCTTTACTGTTCCTGAAAATGCATTGCAATGCAAATTGTATGCTTGACTTGCAATTAAACTGCACTTCTATATCACAACTTTGTTTTCTTGAGTGTTGTTTTCTTCTGAGAGTAGTCACCTGCAGGACTCAACCATTACAAGGGAGGGGTGACCACACAGCACAATGTACACACATACACACTTGATTGAAAGTTGTCCATATCTGCAAACAATCGGAGTGTGTGGTACGTTAAGTGAACGCACTGAATGTACTATACAGTAAGTGAACGTGAGCCCTCAGCCCTGAGCCCAATGCCGAACTGTAGTAGACCAGTTAAACCCTCATTCTAAACGGCGTTTATTTACAATAGCCTACTCGGCGAGGACACTTAAAAAATCATGATTTATAAACGTGTTTACTTTTATAAATGTGTTTGTCAAAGCAACACTGCCACAGCACTCGCGGAAGCCGTGAACTAAACTGAATGATGAATTTTTCAGCCGTGTTTCAGTTCAGTAAATGGACCTGCATTTGTATAGTGCCTTTCTAGTCATCTGACCACTCAAAGCACTTTTTACACTACGAGTCACATTCACCCCTTCACACACACATTCATACACTGGTGGCCGAGGCTACCATACAAGGTACCATTTGCTACTCAGTTTTAACACACTCACACAACGATGGAACAGCCATCGGGAGCAATTTGGGGTTCAGTATCTTGCTCAAGGATACTGAGACATGCAGACTGGAGGAGCAGGGGATTGAGCCATTGATCTTTTGATTGGTAGACGACCCGCTTTACCTCTGAGCCACAGCCGCCCCAGTGAGTTGGACTACGCAGTACACAGTCAGGGCTCCTCCCGCCAAGCACTGAACGATTTGGTGAACGAATCTTTTGAATGGATCATTTTAATGAACTGATTCTAGTGATTCAGTAACATCTAAAGAACTGCTTTGCCCATCACTATTTTCCCACGTTTTTCCGCATTTTCTGTCCAACCGGAAGTCGTCGTGCATGCGACGTCATTTGAAACGTCATCAGACGCGTCATCAAATGCGCTAATGGCATGGCAGTATGGAGAAACGCTCTGTATTGACATAAGAATTTACACTGTTTAAATACAATATGTGTTGAATTTATCAAAATGTTATGTTTACAGAAGATGTAGTTTACATGTTGTTTTACAGTCACATTGTGTGGTTTGAGAGCTACAATATTCACTCAGGATTTTTTGCAACATTATTGGAGTCCATGTTTTGAAAGTTATTAAATAAAACTGAAGAAGAGAACTATAAAAAACATTTGCAGCTATTTTTGTAATATTCAGTATGATTATTATAGCAAGTGATTACATGACCTATGTTTTTGGACGTAGTAATAGAAAATAAAAAAAGACATTTTTTTCCCCTCCTTTTGTCATTAGCCGCAATTTTTGTCATTTGCCGCAATTTCCCGCAAAAAAATCACATAAAAATGCTGCAAATTTAATCGCAATTTTTGACAAAATTGGCCACAAATTCAAGTTTTTTTTCCCGCAAGATCCTGGAGGGACTGACTTCTGTTTGTTATAGTGTACCGTGCTCCTGGCCTGTATTCTGAATTTTTATCTGAATTCTCCGAGTTTTTATCCAGTTTAGTTCTTAAATCAGATAAAGTTATTATTGTAGGTGATTTTAACATTCATGTTGACGTTGATAATGACTCCCTCGCTACTGCGTTTATCTCATTATTAGACTCCATTGGCTTCAGTCAGGGTGTATATAAACCCACTTACTGTTTTAACCACACCCTCGATCTAGTTCTGATGGATGGAATTGAAACTGATAACCTAATAGTCTGTCCACAGAATCCCTCTCTCCCAGATCATTATTTAATAATTAACTTTTGATTTCTTTCTACTCGATTACATGCCACTTAGCAACAGTTACTATAATAGGTGTTTATCAGATAGTGCTCTCGCAAAATTTAAGGAAATGATTCCATCGATGCCATTTAATACCATATCCTTCTGTAACAGAGGTTTCCCATACCGACTTTAAACTCTTTGGGAATTGATCATCTTGTCGATAGCGCTACAGGCTCGCTGTGAACAACACTCGACTCCATAGCACCTCTTAAAAAGGAGTTATCAAAGCAGAGAAAGTTCGCTCCTTGGTACAACTCTCAAACTCGTAAGTTAAAACAAATATCGTGAAAATTTGAAAGGAATTGGCGATTAACCAAACTGGAAGAATCTTGTTTAGTCTGGGCAGACAGTCTCAAAACGTTTAAGAGGGGCCTCCGCAATGCCAGAGCAAACTATTATTCAGCATTAATAGAAGAAAATAAGAACAACCCCAGGTTTCTTTTCAGCACTGTAGCCAGGCTGACTGAGATTCGCAGCTCTATTGAGCCTTATATTCCTTTAGCCCTTGGCAGGAATGATTTTATGAGCTTTTTTAATGACAAAATTTTACCTATTCGACCTATTCATGACCTCCTGCCCTCAAACGGAACCAATCTGCCCTCAAACACAGCTGTAAGACCTAATATATATTTAGATAGCTTCTCCCCGATTTCTCTTCAACAACTGACTTCAATGATCTAAATCATCAACGTGTCTCTTAGACCCCATCCCAACTAGGCTACTAAAGGAAGTCTTACCTTCAGCTAACACTGACTTATTAGACATGATCACTATATCTTTATTAGCAGGCTAAGTACCACAATCGTCTCAGGTAGCTGTTATTAAACCTCTTGTAAAAAAGCCCACCCTGGATCCAGAGGTGTTAGCCAACTATAGACCAATTTCTAATCTTCCCTTTCTTTCAAAGATCCTTGAGAAAGTAGTCGCAGACCAGCTGTGTGACTTTCTCTGCGATAATAATTTATTTGAGGAATTTCAGTCAGGATTTAGAGTGCATCATAGCACTGAGACAGCACTAGTTAAAATTTTACTCGTGGTCCCTAAAGTCTCCAAAAGTAGATCAGGAACCAGAGCCTTCAGCTATCAGGCTCCTCTTCTGTGGAATCATCTTCCTGTTTCAGTCCAGGTGGCAGACACCGTCTCCACATTTAAGACTAGCCTAAAGATTTTCCTTTTTGATAAAGCTTATAGTTAGGGCTGGCTCAGGCTTGTCTTGGACCAGCCCCTAGTTAGGCTGACATCGGCCTAGTCTGCCGGGGGACCTCCTATAATACATCACCTATAATACACTGAGCACCTTCTCTCCTTCTCTCTCTCTCTCTCTCTCTCTCTCTCTCTCTCTCTCTCCTTTGCTAACATTCACATCCTATTACTGCATGTCACTAACTCGGCTTCTTCTCTGGAGCCTTTGCGCTCCACTGTCTTGCAGGTTACCTTGTATCGCAGCTGTGCCTGGATCGTGTGACGTGGTTGTGCTGCTGCCGTGGTCCTGCCTGATGCCTCCTACTGCTGCTATTATCATTAGTTATACCTACAATATATTGTACCACAATAGCCATAATTATTATTGTAATATTATTACTTAAATTAATGTTGTTGTAAGCTGTCATTACTGTCTGTCCTGCATCTCTCTCTGTCTCTCTTTCCTGGAAGAGGGATCCCTCCTCAGTTGCTCTTCCTGAGGTGTCTACCATTTTTTTAGGGGAGTTTTTCATTATCCGCTGTGAGGATCCAAAGGACAGAGGGATGTCGTATGCAGTAAAGCCCTCTGAGGCAAATTGTTATTTGTGATAATGGGCTTTATAAATAAAATTGAATTGAATTGAATTGAATTTTGTATCAAAACTATTCATACTGGCAGTGATGTGAATTGGTGACAGTTGCAACACTTGTTCAACAAAAGCTTTTGTCTGCGGTCTGTCTGCAGTAAGTTGTTGTTTAGCCGAAGGTATTGGAATCTATTATATCAAGCTTCTTTTTATGAATTCTGACAAAATTTGAGTACCCTCTGGTAAACAGTTACACAGTGTACACGTCTCAGGCAATTATTGTGAAAGGTAAGAATGAAGGAGTGGATCTGACATGGACTTCCTTTGTCAGAGGAGTAATTTAAATTTTGGTAAACAGTCCATGGTTTGTGTGAGCCTCCATGTTGTGTTGTAATCCTCATTCAGAGGATGTTTTGTGGGCGCAAAGTGATTGATGCCTTGATCCTTTTTTTTGCGGTGCAAAAGTCTAGAAAAATTGACCTCATTCAAGTAAACAAAACGGTGCTTTTCATTGCGTAATGTTCATGTTCTGTGTTTAAGTACTCATAACAAAGATAACAGTTTGAAGAGTATGTACTGAAGAGCAAATCAACCATATGGAAGAAATGCCCCTTGTGTTTAAAGGCCTTGAATGCACATGTCAATATATGGTTTATTAATGCTCCACAGCTGAGACAGGTATGATGAAATGAGGTATGATATGAAACTGATTCAATGCTTTATGCATAACATAGTTTAAAACGTGCTAGTGGACAAAAGCATGGACAGAGTATCACAAAGTGGTTTACAAACACATTTGTCAATTACTTATTTGAAGCCCCTGTGTGCAGAAATATCTTGGCAACCTTAAGATGATTTTGAAAGCTATAGCAGAGGCAGCAGCTTTGCCATCTCCCACAGTTGCTGTTTTCTTTTTTCTTTTCATTTGGAGTTACCAGAGTTAGATTCATTTTATTTAACACAGCCATGTGATTTTACCACTCTTCTATTTAACCTCCCATGTTTATGAGCAAGCTAATAGCACCTGATAGCACCTGATATAATCTTAAAGCCTCCTGATGTTTCAGTCGTTTCCATGATTTCTAGTGTGGTGACTCATCCAGTCAATTATCTTACAATGTGATGGCCATGTTGACAGCTAAGGACAAACCATGTCACCAGTATTTACTGAGGCGTTTCTTCATATGTTTGTTGCTCACCTGCCTCACAAACACATATCTTCTATTTTTACAAGTGTACTAATCCACACAGACTCTGAAATAAGCATGTCACATGTCATTACGCGGCCCCCTCCATACTCTTTTGTGTGCCTTGTGAGGTACTTGTGAATGGTACATACAGTACAGGCGAATTTATTCAGAAGAAATAAGGAGTGAATAAAAACCAGTTTTGTTCTTGTATACTTCACACGTAACCTACTTGAAAACAAATCCTACCCATTGAAAAAAAAAACAGTAGATTGGGAGGTCCTTCTGACATGACACAGGCTGGTAAAGACAGTTCGGCTGGTGATTGTGCTGCTGGTTTCACATATACAGCTGGTGGTACTGGTGGCTGTAAGAGTTGATGTGGATAGAATGGATGTTTCCATTTACATGCCACTGACTCCTTATAGGATTGGTTTATTTTCTTCAAATCTGTCTTAAAACAATACTTTGCTCAATGTTATCATTCCTCCTGATAATAAAGCCCTTCCTAATGCACATTCAATGTGAGTGATGGAGGACAAAATCCACAGTCACAGTACAAAAAAGCCCCGTTTCCACCAAACACTTTCCGTATGGTACCAGAACCAAAAGTAACCCTTCAGACATGGTACCTATACACTAGATCCATTCAGCATTTCCACTACAAACAGTACTCTTAAATGTGGGCAGGGTTGTTGTAACTCCCTGATACAGAGAGAAGGCTGCACCTCATTTATCGTCCACAGAACAGGGTTGCACACCAACATTTTTAAAACAAAACAGAACAGGCTGCAGTGACAGTCTCTCTCAGTGGGATATTTAAAAATAGCAAGTTTGTGCATTTAGTCCGTCTCGGGCAAGCGCAAGGGTTTAGTGCTGCCAGAGCCCAGAGGAACCACGCTCCACAATGCTTTTATTTTTGTCCAAGCGAGGATTAGAATATATGCAGTTCACATAATCCATCTGAAATTAATAAAAAATTTTTAAACCCTTGAAGATCCACTCATTACTTAAAGTGTGTCATCCAAGAGGGACAATAAAAACTAATGGAATGGTCAGAGTTGTCATATTGAAATTTAAGGTGTGTTATTAATTAATTAAGTTATTTTTTTCTCAGTCTACAGCTGCTGCAAGAGGCAGCAAAACATCCTTTCATGCCACAACTCAGCGCTCAGCAAGAGTGACAGTCCTCTATCTAATGGACTGCAGTGTTTCTAGCTCCACCTTTTAGTACCAGATCTGTGTGCTGGGTAACCCAAAAGAGGGGTGACCAAAATGGGGACAGTTAGGAATGGTTCCATTAGTACCATCCACAACTTTTCACAGTGGAAATGGAACAAGTGCGTACCGAACTGAACTGTACCGTACCAGACTGCTTGGTGGAAATGGGGATGAATGCATTCCACAACACACACAATAGTAAAAAGTCAATATGGGGCTGCAGAAGTCTGAATCCAACAAATGAAGTGGATATATATTCCATAGTTATGGCCTATTTTGTACAAAATCCATCCTTTTTGGTTCCCTGGTAAGTGTTTTCCTGTTGAGCTTTGGCAGGTGGACAGGAAGACAAAGAGAAGAACCCATACTAAAAAGACTATCTTTGGAAGATACCCACTTGATTCAACAGACTAAGGCCTTATTCCGACTGCCAGCCCAAACTGGTTTTTGGCATATCCAGATAGTACTCAGATTGATATAGAAAGTCTGGGCAGCAAAAACCACATGAAATGCAATTTTCATTTCTTACTGTATATGCTACCATTAGGGTCAGTTTTCAAGAATTATAATCTTTCTTTTCATTGTTATGCCGATGATGTTCAGATTTACCTGCCTTTAACATCAAAATCCAGTGACTCTGTACAGACATTGCTTGATTGCCTAAACGATGTTAAATCCTGGATGACCACAAACTTTTTGAATCTAAATGAAAACAAGACTGAAATCATAATGTTTGGATGTGGTCCAGCAGACTTTCCTGCTGGCTTTCTGGGCCCCCTTACACCAAACATCCTGTCATCAGCGAAAAATCTGAAATTTGATCGCCAGGTCAGTTCGGTTGTGAAAAACAGCTTTTTCCGTTTGAGGATTTTATCGAAAGTAAAAGGGTACCTGCCACGTAAAGATCTTGAGACTCTAATCCATGCTTTTATTAACACACGACTGGATTACTGCAACTTACTGTACTTTGGCCCGGACCACTCACTCTTGCATTGCCTGCAGCTGGTACAAAATGCAGCTGCCCATCTCCTCACTGGCAAACGCAAGCGTGACCACATATCTCCTGTCCTAGCTTCGCTGCACTGGCTCCTGGTTGCTTTTAGAATAGATTTTAAAATTTTATTGTTTGTTTTTAAAGCTCTCAATGGCCTAGCCCCCCAGTACTTGACTGAGCTCCTCCGTATCCACGCCCCTGCCAGAACATTGAGATCTTCTAATCAGCTGCTACTGGTCACCCCCAAAATGAGGCTAAAAACCAAAGGTGACTGAGCCTTTGTGGTGGCGGCCCCTAGGCTCTGGAACAACCTGATCTGGCACATCCACTCTGCGGGATCGATTGAGGTTTTTAAATCCTCCCTAAAGACACACCTCTTCTCCTTGGCTTTTAATCGAGTTTAAATGGACTTCTGGCAAAATTTTAATTTAATTTTAATTTATTTTATTCTATTTTATAGCACTGTGTTTATGTACTTTGGTATTTATTTTATTTATTGTAATTCCTGTATTGTATGGGTCACTTTTATCATCTGTGCTGCTTTTAATCTGTACAGCACTTTGGTCAAACCCGGTTGTTTTAAATGTGCTCTATAAAAGTTTGAGTTGAGTTGAGTTGAGAATTTTTGAAAATCAGATACAAACCACATTTGGAAGTGGTTTCACATGGGATTGGGTTGATATTCAAATCACATTTCCACAGACGTGTCTCAGTCTGGATGCTCAAATTAGATCTTAAAGAGCCTCTTGTAAGATGTCACTGTCCAGCTGAGCATACTGTACACTAAAGAAGTTAACATTGGGGTGGTAAATGTCATGTGAGACATAACGTTACTAATGCTAAATATCTCTGCAATGCTGCATGACAGAGACTTACTTTATTTTCCCTTTCCCTATTTACTGTTATTGTTAGCCTCCATTTCTCATGCTGCCTTGTCCAAAAGCTGCATCACCTGTGTGGCTACGTACTTACTGACACCATGCCATTACCATAGCAACCCATACAGATTGGTTGTTGATTTCCAGACACACAAATTCGATCTAATCACTTGCAAATAACAGTGCAGACAGTCTTTCTTAAAGGTCTGATTTGAAAAACAAAATCAAAAACAAACAGCTTAACTCCAGAGGGAGTGAGACCAAAACAAACTTGTTCCATAAGGTCAGATTATTTTCTTTATCCAGAGCTCTTTGAGCTCTTTAGCAGAAACATTTCCTGATGGTTTGTGTATTGTTCACTGGTGCATGGAAAATAAGCTCCGTACTTTAAACATTGGATTGCGTTGTTAATGTGCTAACTGGCAGTTTTCCAGTTTCCCTTTTTAAATGACAATAACAGACAACTACTGTCTGCTGGTGTTATTTCCTCTCAAGCAGGCTTAGAACATACGTCGCCTGTAGTCTTTCCAGTGTGCTCATGTGCAACTTTTTGGTTGAGACAAAGGGGATGTAAAGCGACACAGCATGGGCCTTTGTTGCCACGAGTTGGTTTGTTGTGTTTGGGTCCTTAGACTGCTAAAGCCTTGTATTAGTTTCAGCTCAACGTTGCTTTGTTTTTGCACAGAACTGTGGATTTTGTTGCCCATAACTTAAATTGAAATCTATACGAGCACTTGACTATTGTTTTCAGACAGCCTTGAAAAATGGGAACCTATCCTTTGATTCGTTGTGGGTATTAAGTGAGAAATCTGTAGGACTTTTATGTTATTGATCTGAAATATTAGGCCTCATTTACCAACATCTTCCAAAGTTTTTTCTCAAATTTGTTCTTAAGAAAGGTCCTAAGAAAAGTCTACGTCAGATTCATGATGTGAGACTGCAGGGATGAGACTGCAGTGCGGTGTGCGCACACAGAACTTGAAGAAGAAAAAGAAGAAGAAAAGTTGAGAGAAGTAAGACTAGAATGTCCAACCTCTAAAGAGGGTGGAGCAACGGACTCCAGAAAAAACTTCAATAGCTCTGAAGTGAACGTGCTTCTGCAGGAAGCATACACCAAACAAGCTGTCACTGTTAGTAGAGTCAGGAGTGGATATAAAATAGCACAAAAAAGATGTATCGGATACTAAAAATATGTGTTAATCAACCACCCCACGCACAAACTTTATGCATTACAGCACAACTGTCAGGACTGAGGACAGAGATGAGCATGGTGGCATTCTCCAAGGTGTGGCTGCAAGTGTTTAAAGAGAGACAGCAAGAGGGGGAGAATAGGTGGAAGTGGACTATTTCACGAAGTGTTTCTGTGAGTTATTAATAACTTACCCAGAATGGTGCTTTGTTACTTTCTGCCCTGGCTGTCCTATCCGCCCGTGATATTTTCTAACAGTAATCACTGGATACATGGTTCTCGTTAACATAACTAGTTTGAATTGTAAGTGGAGTGTTTATTTTAAAAAACCATAATGCTTTTTGTAAAATAATCAAAATGATTATTTAAAAAATTATGAATTATAAAAATTCATTGTAATTCAAAGTCAATAATACTACTGTGCTCCTGAGTGTGTGTACATTCTTACCTAAGAAAAGAAAAAAAAAGGAAATCCCAAATAAGGAAACAGTTGTGAATGTTAGAATCTTTGTGAAAGCTGCATAAGTGGTTTTTAAGAAGAAATGTCTTTTACAGAATAGTTGGTGAATGAGGCCCATTATTCTTGTTTAACTGAAATGGCAAGACTGTACTGTAACCTTTGCTGCTGAAAACTGTACAGTAGACTGACTCAAGTAAACTATGTGCTTTGATTAAAACAGTGCCTTTCATATATGAATATATTAATACAAAAATATCAAGCTACTTTTTCAGATACGGCAAGGGACCATCTAAAAATAGTGACTTTTCACTATACTGTCCATTTTACAAAGTGTCTGCCATTACGCTCTCTTCTCATTATTTATTTTCCTATATCGAATCCCACAATCACTGACAAATGTAAAGAACAGTACATAGTCACGGGTTACTATCCAACCAGCCAACAACCATCATCATGCAGTGCTAATGATCAACAGTATCTGATGTTGTTTTTACTATTTTCAAAACTGTCTTTCTCAACAATTCTAAATATTGCGAATAATGAATCTGTGAGAACATGTTTTCAGACATAGTTCAGGTGTTTGTTAACGTTTCAGAAGGATTCTAGGGCTGGACCTGGTCTTGATGGCTGAGGTAGCAGACTTGGTCTGGTTAAGGCCCTTTGTTGAGCCCTCGGAAGTGATAGAATAGCTACTGACAGGTGCAATGTCCTTTGTCGAGTCTTCTGTGGTACACTTGGAAGTATCTTTTGCAGCACCTTTAGAATTATGGATAGAGTAACTGCTGGCTGGTGAAGTACACTTGGTATTGTCCTTGCTAGCACCTTTGTTAGTACCCTTAGCAGTGTGCTTGGCAGAGTAAGTGGCTGGTGGGTCAGTGTGTATGTGTATAGGTGTCACTGAGTTGATAGCAGCTTTAGTTACAGAAGTCCTAGCAGTAGCAGCTCTGGCAACAGTCCTAGAATCAGCAGTTCTGGTAATTAGCTTAGGGATTGTGGATGAAGCAGGCTGATTTCTCTGGAGCCTCTTTTCTCTGACATGTCGATACATGACCTCACTGACAGGGCTGATGTCAACGTTTGTGATAATGCTGGTAAAGTTGACCCTTTTTTGAGAGGGCTCCAGAGCACAGACCTTGGTCAAGCTTAACTCTCTAACATTCACCTTGTCCTGTAGGTCGTCACTAATGCAGCTGCCCCTCTCTAGTCTCATCTCTCCAACACGGCCACATCTATTTTGTCTAAGTTCTTCATCATGACTACTACCAGTGATTTCTCCAGTATTACTCACATACCCCTCTTTACCATCTTTAGCACAGTCCATCTTCTTCTGTAGTATCTCACCAGTATGGTAGTCACTCTCCAATGGGACATCACCGTCTTCGCATTGCACTGTCCCGCATTTCTTCGATGAGTTGATGTCCGAAGGAACCCGATTCAGGGGGCTAGGGCTGGTATCTGGTGGGAGGCCTCTTCTTCTTCTGGACAACCTTAGGACCCCAGGGTTCTCACTCAGCGGTCTGATGACTGAGCCATTAGTCAATGGTATTTGATTTGGAGTCCTGCTTGAATGTCTTCCTGAGTTCTGGAGACTACTGAAGGTCTTGGGGTTGCTATAGTAGTTAGAAACTGTTCGGTGGTGAAGAGGAAGGTGCTGATTGCGAGGCAGTTGGTGTTTGCTATGCCGGGAGAGGTGGTTGTTGTTGGTTTCCTGGAGTCTTGGTTTACAGGTACTGCTAGGCCTTGTGCAGGGCCTGGGGGGGCATCTGCTGCCCACCCCTGTCCTAGGCTTTAAGGTAGGAACTGACCTGACACAAGAGGTTCTTTGTTCAGAGAGTCCAGTCATCAGGGCAACCTGCAGCAGAAAGAGATCATGATAGCTCATATTAAGGCATGGGAATAAGTATATTAGCAGAAAACAGTTATGAGCAAAATTCTATAAACAGATGGCCTGTACAGGCCCAGTGAAAGAGCAGCATACTATACTTCAGGAATGCAATTCAGTTAAAAGGAATAATTACATGGGGGATTTGATTTAATTGCTCAGAGACGGTCTTCAACTTGTGTAGCAGTATGTTTCTTTAAGGTGCTTGTAGGATGGTCGAATAGCTTCAGACATTCCCCAAACCGTCCACTCCAACGTGGTATAAGAAGGGGTGTGTCTAACCATTTCTGAAGTACAACATATAAATGTCTTCCAGCATAGGCTGTCGGAAAATGTCTGAAACGTCTGTTGTCCCCATATTTGAACAAAACCTGTCAGCTGGCTGCCAGCAAAACAGCTGGCTTTCATCTGAAACATCTGGGGTCCATTTCACAAAGCAGGTTTAGTAAAAACTCAGAGTCTGTTAACCCTGAAATGATGGAAACTCTGACTTTTCCATTTCAAAAAGGGAGGTAACTCAAACCAGAGAAAGAGGGGTAACTCTAGCCTGTTTCAGAGAGAGAGGTAACTTAAGCTCTCGGTCAGTTACCGTAGTAACAGACTCTATGAACCTAACCTGGTCGGGACCAGGTTTTTCTCAATGAACCTCGAGTTTCTCTCTGTCTCCGCCCTCTTTCAGAGCCACACACTCCATTTGATTTCCTCATTCATTCAGTCAGCAGGCGAATTTTGGCGTAGCCTAGTTCTGCTGTCTGTCTTTTAAAAAAATCATTTAAAAAATCAGAGTCAGAATATTAGAAGTCCATTAGGCACAGTAGGTGGTGACTTTTTTCACTAACATGGCATGTCCTTTTGATAACGATCCCGTGGATGAAGGTGCAGCATTACTGCGCAGAGAATTAAATATTCGTCGGGAGATGGTTATCAGACCGCGCATAGATGTTCTAGCATTTCCACACAATTATCTTTTTGAGCTGTACCGTTTTACGTCACAGT